>NW_007258191.1:399088-434469 GCF_000164805.1 Carlito syrichta | reverse complement strand
CGGGCTCGCCCGGCCCCTCGGCGCGGCCCCCCGCCCCCTCGCCGCCGCTGCCAACCCGGAAGGAGCCGGGGAAGGGGGGGCGGACGCCTCCGCCAGGAGGCCTGCCAGGTGCCCACCTGAGCCCTGAGCCCGGGCCTGCGGAGCCCTTTTGGGGGCGAGTGCCAGCTCCGAGATGCCCTCCCACGGGTTATAGACTGGGAAACTGAGGCCCGGGCCACGGTCCCAGTCGCAGCCAGCTCCCGAACCTGCCGCACCTGAGCTAATGATGACGGAGACTCATCCCTTCTCGGCATCTTTGCGGGATCCCGCCATCCAACAAAGGTGTCCTGAGCACAGTGCGCGATGTGTACTGGGCGTCTCACCGCCGCTTCACATCCTGCCTCAGTTTGATAATCAAACCTCTCTGCCAGGGTGGCACATTATCCGCATTTTACAGACGAGAAAACTGAGGCCCAGGCACTCACAGTCTCCCTGGGAGGAGAAGACCTGGGCTCTCCCCATAAATGCGGTGTCCACTCTTATTCCCATTTTCCAGGTGCAGAAACAGGCACCGAGAGGAGATATTGACCCACTGTCCTCTGGCAGTGGTTGGGAGAGCCATGGTTTGAACCCAGATCTCCTGACTTCAGAGGGTGTCAGCTCTTAAACATAACTAGAAGTGTAGACAACGCTTTGGTCTGGGCTTCAGTTTCACTATCTGTAACAAGGTACGGTTTGGTGTTGGGTGGAGTGTCTTCACCTAGGGACATGAGTGGACTTCTGGGGGGAGGGAGTCCATCCTCCAAAGGTGTGTGCAAGTGTAGTGTGGGGTGTGCATGTCTGTGCCAAGTGTATGTGGTGCGGGTATATGATGAGTATGTGTGCAGGCATGTGTATTTGTATGCACGTATGTGCTGTGTCTGTGACAGGAGTGTGTGTTTATGGGGAGGGACCAGAACTCTTATCAGAGGGGCCCAGGCCCTCCACCTCCCAGGACAGTCTCTGCCCCGTCCCCTTCTGCCTGGATTGATGTGCAGCAGGCAGTCCCGGCCTGTTCCTGCTGTGGCTTGTCCAGATCTGGGATCCCTGCTAAAAACACTCCTTAGGATCTGCCAGCCACATCTCTGGTTACTGGGAACTGTCTCTCCTGGATTCCTCAAGGGCCAGCAGCTTAGGTCTTAGATCTGAGTCAGGATAGGGAAGCTGTCACCTGTGTGCCCATATAGTGAAAGCTGCTCCTCTGAGGGGCAAGTATTGAGAACCAAGTTCAAACCCTGCCTCGGCTGCTTCTGCTCAGGTTAGCTCAGGCACACCCTGCCCCTTTTTGGTCCTCAGTGTCTCTTTTTATTTAATTTATTTATTCAGATACAGGGTCTTGCTTTATTGCCCAGGCTGATCTTGAACTCCTGGCCTTAAGTGATCCTCCCACTTCGGCCTCCCAAAGTGCTAGGACTGCAAGTGCGGGCCATGCCCCTTGCCCCCAGCCATTCAGTTTATCTCTCTCTCTCTCTCTCTCTCTCTCTCTTTGAGTTGGAATCTCACTCTGTAGCCCAGACCGGAGCGCAGTGCATGCTCATGGCCACTGCAGTCTCGACCTGCTGGACTCAGAAGATCCTTCCACCTCAGTCTTCCAAGTAGCTGGAACGACAGGCATATACAACACCCAGCTCATTTTTTGATTTATTGTAGAGACTAGGTCTCACCATGTTGCCCAGGCTGGTCTTGAACCCCTGAGTTCAGGCAGTCCTCCCGCCTCTGCTTCCCAAAGTGCTGAGATTACAGGCATGAACCACCATACCTGGCTCAATTTCTCTTTTGTAAGGAGGACAATTGCACATTCTTTACAGGGATATGGACAAGGTTGAGATCTGATAATGCCCTGGCACTGGCTGCCCTCTGTTTCACACAATCCCCAAGGGCTTCCCTCTTCCTCTGGCAACATCACCGTGATGTCAACTTTTCCCCCTTGGGCAACTGCCTCCCTCCCTTTCACATCAGATTCTGGGGTGTCCACTGAGCCATCTCTGACCCTCTGTGCCTCTCTGGTTAGTCCTTGCTTTTGACACAGCTAATCAGCGACTTAACCCCCTGGATAATCCATCACTCCCAAGGGGCCATGCCATAAGAGGATCCCAGGCCTGTCTGAGGCCCTGAGAAGCGTTGGGCATTGGCTTTCATTCTGGGGTGTGTCTGGGAGAGACCGAGAGGTGTCTAGGACCCCGGATTGGTGCCACAGAGTGAGTAGGCGCTGCTGGGTCTGTTTGCAACATGTTTGAGATGCGCCTGTGACTAATGGCATCCACATTCTTTAACTAATGCCACTAAATTTGTGGGAAATTCATGACACTGCAGAATTTCCCTAGTAAGGGACCTTCTTGGTAACAGTTATTATCCAGCAAGGCCTTGTCTCTACAAAAAAAATTTAAAAATTAACTAGGTGTAATGGTGTGGTCCTAGTCCCAACTGCTTGGGAGGCTGAGGCAGGAGGATCACCTAAGTCCAGGAGGTCGAGGCTGCAGTAAACCATGAGGATGTCACTGCACTCCAGCCTGGGCAACAGATTGAGATGCTGACTGAAAGATAAAGCTGTTATCAACATTTTCACATCAGAGAGAGGCCTGTCCTTGTTGATACTGGAAGGCCCTAGTCCAGGATATTTATGTATAACTACATGCAGACTCTGTGGCGGTGCAGGCTGGTGGTTACTGCCCCACAAGCCGGGTATCCTGTAGGCCTGGTTGTCAATTCCAGAGCAACCACTGGAGCTGTGTGACCTGGGACAAGTCCCTTCCTCGCTCTTGGTCTCATTTCCTTGTCTGAAAAAAACAAGCCATAAGATCTTTTCAAGATCTCCCTGGTTCAAGAGTCTGAGCTTCTGGGAAAGTGTGGAAACTTCGGTTCTCCCTGTGGTGGCCCTGGGGCACAGCGGAAGCCCCTTTTAAGGACTCGCTTTCCTAGTGGATGTCAGCCTGCTTTCTGGTCCTCTTTCCGAGCTGAGCGGAAAAGCAGGAAATACCGCAGGGGCCTGGCTTTTGGTCATTTGAGGTTTCAGTGTTTGCTGAGACCAGGAGGAGAAGCGCCGGGGGCTGGAGGTCTAGGGGCCTGTCCCTGCAGGCGGGGCCTCCCTCCTGGGGGCCTGGTCCTCTGGCTGCCAAGACCAGACCACAACCACCAGTAAAGACAGCAGCTTCCGTTCTGAGCGCTGACCGTGTGCCAGGCGCTGTGCTAAGCATTTTGCTAGTATTGTCTCCCGCCATCCTCCCGCCACCCGGGAGGTAGCCTTATGATCCCCAGGTGTGGGGCTCGAGGCCAGTGCGTGACCAGTGCCTGCCTGCATCCTTACCCTCAGACCATGCGGCCACACTCTGGTGGAGCCCTGCAAGGGGCCTCTTTGGGATAAGAGAGAACCTGGCTCAGATCTGGGCTCCCATCTGGGGGCTGCTGAGGCCAGAGAGGACACATGGACACACACCCAGACCTGGACCCACACACATGTGGACCACACAAGGACACACACAGGCACCCACCCAGAGCAGACCATGGGGTCAGGGAGACACAGTCTGTCTGGTGCGGTTTCACTGACACGTCTACCCTGGCCTAGTCCAAACAGGAAATGCTTTTTCCTCATAACAAACAAACCTGGGCTGCAGCCTCCTTCCCTGTGACCTCCTTCATGGCCCCAGCTGAGGGCTGCTTTCCTCCCGCTGCATCCCATGGGACTGCCTCCCCAGCTCCGGGTGTCCATAATTCCAGCCCTGTTCACACGGCCACTTGTGTGAACCCAGGCTCCCTGACTCATCAATGCCCACGTCGTGGCCATTCTGTTGGGGAGAAAGCAGCCCGAGGAGGCCAAGGGGCTCCCAGAATCCATGGCAGTAGCCCGGGTGGCCTGGGCAGCGCCTGGATGCCAAGAAGGGGAATAGGCCCTGTGAGGCAGCAGCCTTCAAAGCGTGTCCAGGTTAGGGAACAATGGCTACTCTCCGCACCTTTGATTGGGGGTTTGGCCCCTGCTCCTCACTCTCAGAGCAGGGGACGCCCCATAGGGCCAGCACTGGGGCACTGGGAGACCCGGAGAGCCTGCAGCTGCCCAGCTGAGTTATTTATGCTCCATAAGCTGCCCTTCCCACCCAGCTCATTCCTTCCTCATGGAGCTGGGACTAGGACTGGAAGGGAGTGATGGGAGGAAGGGAGCTGTCAGAAAATCATAAATTTGGTCTGGGAGAGAGCCCTCCTGCCCTCCTCAGGAATCCTCAGGAGTGGAGTCCTGCACCCTTGTGGGGGCAGGAAGGGGACAGCAGAATGACAGGGCCAGGCACAAGCAAGCATAGCAGGACAGGGCACCTGCATTTGGAATCAGGAGACCTGGGTATTCTAGAGGGAGCCCCTTCTCTCAGGGCCTCAGTTCCCCCATCTGGACAATGGGGGCAATGTTAGGACTTGGGGACTTCCCTGTGATTGTGCTTTGCTGACCATGAAGGGATGGACACACGAGAGGCTTTCTCCTTGGCAATGTTTGTTCCCACTTCCTTCCCTTGGTAATTTCCCCTGAATCCACCCCTTCCTGCCCACCCCACCCTGTCCCACCTGCCCTCTCTGGAGTTCCTTACTCTTCCTCTCTTTCCACATGTCTCATCTTGCAAAAATGGACTAATGAAGTCTGATTATGCAGCAACCACCTAACCAGGGAACAGAGGGAGGAGCGGTTGTCTCATTCGCACTAAAGTGAGTGACTGATATGTTTAATGTTGGAAGGAGAGGGAGTGAACGGGGATTCCTCTCATTTAAACCCTAAATTGCTAATGGTGGCTAGGCTGGTAAGGGAAATGTTTGGTGACCAGGGGCCCAGGAACCTGGTCTGCAGAGTGTGAGGACCTGCCGCGTGAGTAGGTGTCCATCTCCCAACACCACCCGATGAAGTGCAGCCCACTCCCTGCTGGGTGCCTCTGGAGTGGCAGCCATGAGTCCTCATGGTTAGACGGATCCGGCAGGAGGGAAAGGCAGGCAGGAAGAGCCACTCTGAGACTCTGGAGCTGCCACCAGCCCTGCCAGTCCCAGGTGACACCTGCTTGGTCGTGAACATAGGGGCCCGCCCCACCTGACATCCCCAAGTGAATGGTTTTCACCTCTGTGAGGAGGTCCTGAGAGGCAGGAGGAGAACGAGAGTGGGGTGGGGGGAGAGAAAGAGTCAGAGAGAGACAGAGAGATAGAGAGAGAGACATTCAGAAAGGAAGAGAGAGCCAGGTAGCCAGAGATAGAGGGAGATGAAGTGGCCCAGAGAGATAAAGGGACAAATGGAAAGACAGATACAGAAAGAGGGATACTTTGTGAAGAGGACCACAGGCTGTTGGTCTCAGCTCCTGTGGGCACCTGGCAGAGGGCACAGGACCAGGGTGCCACCCCCAGTCTCATCCTTCCTCAGCACTGCACAGGCTCTGACCTCCTCACACCCCACACCCTGCCTACATTGCCCGCCCATGCCTGGCACTGGCTGCCCAAAGGGCTCTGGGCTGCCTGGGGCTGGTATAAGTCGTGCTCCTTTAGGCAGACAGCTGCTGAGCCTGGGGAAAGGTTTCCTACTCTGGAGCTTGGCCTTAGGATCTTAAGTGGAGGGACAGCTGCATGGCAGGATGCAATCCCTGCCCTGCCCTCCATCCAGCCCGGCAGGGCCAAGTCTGGGTTCTCTCTTTGTGTGCCCATTTCTTGGCTCTGTCCCATGTAGCCTCCGTCCCCTTGTGGGAGGTGGCATTGGTCCACTCCGTGACCTCTTACCTCCTTTCTGACCCTTCTGTACCTGTAGGATCTTCCTGAAGGCAAATGGAGCCAAGTGACTCTGTGAGGAAAACCCTCCAGCCTTCCTGTTCCCCTCAGGATGAGAACTGAATGTGACCTGGCTTGCTTGTCCTTCTGTCTCCAGACCCTGGGACACCAATCTCTCTCTGTTCCTAACCTACCCTGTGCACTCCTGGCTGCAGGCTTTCCATCCTGTCCCCTCTGCCTGCCAGTGCCTGCTCAGTCTCAGCTCAGATATCACTCCCCCAACTCTAGAAAGGTGTCCCAACCCCTCCCCACAGCCTGGTCATGAGTCCACTGGGCTTCCCTGTTCACAGTATTCTGTAACAGAATCATCTGTTAATTTGTCTTTTTCCCCTGATGGTTCAGAAATAGGCATCAGGACTGGGCATGGTGGCTTTGAGAGGCCACGGTGAGAGGATAACTTGAGTCAAGGAGTTCAAGACCAGCCTGAGCAACATAGCGAGACCTTGTCTCTACAAAAAACAAACAAAAAAATAGCTGGGCATGGTGACACGTGCCTGCAGTCCCAGCTACTCAAGAGGATGAGTCAGAAGGATCACCTGAGCCCAGGAAGTCAAGGCTGCGGTGAGCTGTGATCGTGCCATTGCACTCCAGCCTGAGCGACAGGGTGAGACTCTGACTCTAAAAAATAAAAATAAACATTATAAATGAATAAATAAATAGGCATTAGATGCTGGACCCTTGTGTAAGCTTTCTAAGAGTTCTAGAATGCATACAAATCCAGAAGCCGTGTATGATACATTTGGGTATGTGCAGTTGGCCTTTGAACAATACAAGTTTGAATTACACAGATTTTTTTCCCCACCTCTGCCACCCCCCAAGACAGCAAGGCCAACTCCTCCTCTTCCTCCTCCTCAGTTCACTCAACATGAGGACAGTGAGGATGGAGACCTTTATGATGATCCACTGCCACTTAATGAATAGCAAATACGTTTTCTCTTCCTTATGATTTTCTTAATAATAATTTCTTTGGTCAGGCGCTGTGGCTCAAGCCTGTAATCCCAGTACTTTGGGAGGCCAAGGTGAGGGGATAACCTGAGTCCACAGGTTCGAGACCTACCTGGGCAACTTGGCAAGACCTTGTCACTACAGTAAATTGAAAAATTAGCTGGGCTTGGTAGCATGTGCCTGTAGCTCTGGCTACTTGGAAGACTGAGGCAGAAGGATCGCCCGAGTCCAGCAGGTTGACACTGAGGTGGCTGTGAGTGTGCCACTGCACTCCAGCCTGAGCGACAGAGTGATACTCCAACTCAAAAATAATAATAATAATAATAATTTCTTTTCTCTAGCTTACTTTATTGTTAAAATACAGTATATAATACATATAACAGAAAATATGTGTTAATTGACTATTTATGTTATCTGTAAGGGGTCTAGTCAATAGTAGGCTATTAGTAGTTAAGTTTTTTGGGGAGTCAGAAGTTAAAGTTTTTTTTTGAGACAGGGTCTTGTCACCTCTAGACTGGAGTACAGTGACTTGATCACAGCTTACTGTTACCTCATACTCCTGGGTTCAAGTAATGTTCCTATTTTCACCTCTCAAAGAGCTGGGATTACAGATGTAGGTCATCATGTCCATCCTATACATGAACTTTTGACTGTATGGGGAGGTTACTATCCCAATCCCCACATTGTTCAAGGGTCAACTGTAATACAATTAAATGTAGAAAAATTCAAAACATATAAATCAGATACAAAGGCTAATTTCCTCCACATATAAAGAGCTCTTACAAATCAATAACATTTAATCAATGATCCAATAGATAAATGGACAAAGCTGTCTGGGAACACATATCTATCTCAGAATGAAAAGACATTCAACTTCTCTCAAAAGAAACGCAATGCCAGTGAAAACCACAATGAGCTAGCTAGCCCCTTGCAAAACTGATGGTGAGGACTTGGAATTTTTGATAAAATGGGTGAGCCAGGGTGTGAGGAAAATGTCACCTTCACATGTGCTCTCTTTGGAACACAGTTGGTAATACATCATAAAACTATAAAATGGACTTGACGTAGCAGTTCCACATGGAGGAAGTTTCTTCCAAGTGTATTTGCAGAGAACACAAGGGAAGAGACTGCAGCACTATTTGTAGGAGCAAAAGACTGAAGTAACCTAAATGGCCATCACAGGAGATGAGTGAGTATGGCACATCCGTCAGTGAATCACTATATAGATTGCTGGTGGCTAAGTTGTATATCTCACTGAATTACCTTTTAGATTCAAGCTTCAGTTTCTAAGGGGCTAACTTGTATATCTCACTGAATTACCTTTTAGATTCAAGCTTCAGTTTCTAGGATTTGATTTTAAGTACCATGTAAATTTCTTAAGAACAAATATCCAAAAGATCCATTTTGGAGTTAAAAGCTTCCACTCGATTCCTTTATTGCCCTAACCTCACTACATATCTGTTGCATACCTATCAAGGTACATCTGCAATGTGGCAGTTCACTTACCTTCTTTTTTGCCTTCTCTCATGTGCACATTTAACCCTACAACTCTCCAGGACCTTATTTTGGTGCTTGCAGAGCTGGCATCCTTGTGTCCCCAGTGCCTTGTACGGTACCCCTGACAAAGTTGGCCTCATGAAAGGTGCTGAGTAATGAAGTCCTTTGAGCAAGAAATCAAGGTGTCAGGGGGCTATTTAAAAATGCCTCCTCCCCCCATGCCGGGCTCGGTGGCTCAACCTGTAATCCCAGTACTTTAGGAGGCTGAGCCCACGGGTTTGAGACCAGTCCAGGCAATTTGGCGAGATCTCATATCTACAATAAATAAAAAATTAGCTGGGCATGGTAGTGTGTGCCTGTAGTTCCGGCTACTTGGAAGGCTGAGGTGGAAGGATTGCCTGAGCCCAGCAGGTTGATGCTGGGGTGGCCGTGAGTGTGCTACTGTATTCCAACCTGGGTGACAGACTCCACCTCAAAAAAAAAAGAAAAAAAGATCCCATCGTATATAAGATAACCATCCAGTTTCATTCTTTTGCATGTGAAATCCAGTTTTCCCAAAACCATTTATTGAATAGACTGTATTTTCCCCATTTTGTTTTCTTGTTGGCCTTGTTGAAAATTAATTGACTATTAAAAAAAATCAACGTGGGTTTGAGACCTGCCTGGGCAACTTGGCGAGACCTCATCTCTACAATAAATCAAAATGAGCCGGGCGTGGTAGCGCGTGCCTGTAGTTCCAGCTACTTGGACGGCTGAGACAGAAGGATCGCCGGAGCCCAGCAGGTCGAGGCTGTGGTGGCCGGGAGCGGCCACTGCACTCCAGTCTGGGTGACAGAGTGAGACTACAACTCAAAAAAAAAAAAATCAAGGGGCTAAACAAAATGTGGTATATCCACACAATGGAATGTTATTCAGCCATAAAAAGGAATGAAGTCTTGACACAAACTACAACATGGATGCATCTTGGAAACAGCCTCGCCTGCTGGGCTCCAGTGATCCTTCCGCCGTGTGAAGGAAACCAGACACAAAAGGACCATGCTGTGTTTATATGAATATCCAGGATAGGAAAACCCACAGATATGGGAAATAGATTAATGCTTGCCAGAGGCTGAGGGCAGGGGCTAGAACTGACTGTCACAGGTGTGAGATTTCTTTCTAGGGTGATGAAAATGTTCTGTAGATTGTGGTGGTAGTTGCACAGTTCTGAATATACAAAAAGTCACTGTACTCTGTACACTACAAGGACAAAGTTTAAGGTACGTGAGTTATACAAAGATGAGGTAGATCTAAGTGTTTTAATGGAATTATTTTCTGAGACCATTTTTTCAAGTGAAAAAAGTTGGCACATCCATAAATAAAGGACACTGCTATTTGTGGGAAAATTGCAGGAATAGATACCCATAAATACACGAATCATGCATTTGATTTCTCTAGAAGTCACGAGAAACTGGTAACTGACTGCCTTTGGAAGGGTGAACCAAGGGACAGAGGGGTCGTTTTCATTGTGAATTCTTTTGCATAGTTTAAAAAAAATTAATACCCAAAAGTATGCATAGTGCAGTCTCCCTGTGCCCTAAGAATGAAATCTGTGTGTGTGTGTGTGTGTGTGTGTGTGTTGGCAGCTCTTACCATTCTAGACTCTGGCAGCTGTTGCTTGCAGCCTGGGGTGCTCCTGGGTGCTGGAGTAAGGTTTCTGTGTAGATTTCCACCTCCAGGGAGGAGAATGAGGCAGGCGGGCATCTGCAAGGGTCAGGGCTGATTTGGGAGCGGCTCCTCTGAATAGGCTTCAGCTCTCATTTCTGGGAGGCCACAGGGCTGGCTCCTAAGGGAGATATCCCTCCTTGCTCTCCCAGGAAAGACTTGGCGCCCTGTCCACTGCAACCTGGCCCATGGCTCCCCGCTGCTCAGGTCTCACCTGAGTAGGGGCTGTTCGGGGAGGAAGGTAGGGGAGACGGGGGCCTGAAGATGGAGAAGATGGGGAGAGGGGAGGGCCTATCTCAGGAAGTAGGCCGGCAGACAGTCAGGGCTCCCCCACCCCCAGTCTGTCCCACGTCTGTAGGCTGGGGTCACGTGAAGCTGAAGCTGGCTGTGTTCGCCTCTGACCCCAGAAGGGAAGGAGAAGAAGAGATGGAAAGAGAAAGACAGAGAAGAGGGGGTTGACAGAGACAGGAAGAATTACACATACACACACACACACACACACACACACACACACACACACACACACAGATTGAGAGACTGAATGTCAGAGACAGAGATAAAGACAGAAGAAGAGACAGAAACAGAGAGATAGTGGATGAAAGAAAGAGGCAGAGAGAGACTGAGCCCTAATGGCAGCATAGATGGAGAAGGAGAGCGGGCAGCTCAGAGAAGAGTCAGAGAGGCAGAGGCAGAGACAGAGACACCAAGAGAACAGAGACCAAGGGAGGCCCAGAGGGTGGAGAGAGGAGTGCAGGAGCAGAGAGAATAAGGACAATACTGACCCACTTCCCACTGTGTCAGCCCTGAGTCTTTGTCTATGTGACTGCATGTATTATCACAGCTGCCCCACGAGGAGGGCTTTTGGCCTGGGAAACAGAGGCCAGGAAGGTAGTAAGCCATTGCACAGTTAGCAGCAGGCAAGCCAGATCTAAACTGTATCCGTCTCTCCTGTGTCTTCCTCACTGTGTGACCTTGGCTTGCCCTCTCTGAGCCTCAGTGTGCTCACCTGGGAAAATGGGGCTAACGGCACTTGTCTTAGGGAGGACTGCTTATGAGGAGCATCTAAATGAGACATGGCACTCCTTCCCCCGTGCCTGGCACAGGCTCTCGGGAAAGAGTACCATACTGAATCCAAAGCGTGTTACTTGGAGTCTGCAGAGTGAGAAATCTGAGCAGCCTGGTGAGGGAGGCCTGGGACAGCCTTCGGCAAAAAGAAGATTGGGGAAGGATCTGGGGTTTTCTAAAGGCCCTTTGCTACCAAAGGTTGCCTGAAATTCAAAGTCCTTTTGTCTAGAAAGGATATTTTGCAAGACTAGACCAAGTCATTCATTCATTAACTCTCCTTTTGTCTGCTGCTCAGGGAACCTGTCCTTTTTCTAGGTACTCTGCCTGCAATTAGGATTCTCAGCCACTAGGTGGCGTGGTAGTTTTGCACCTGCACAGAGACGCGCTTCCTCCCTCCTCCCCACCCCAATCTTCCCCTCACCCCCGGATGCCTGTTCTGATACACTCCTGGAACCTGCCTTTTGAGAAGAATAAAAAGGGTACAGGGACAGTATTTATTTATTTAATTTATTTACTTTTTTTAGAGTTGGAGTCTGTCGCCCAGACTGAAGTGCTGTGGCCGCTCCCGGCTACCGCAGCCTCGCCTGCTGGGCTCCGGCGATCCTTCCGCCTCAGCCTTCCGAGTAGCTGGAATTACAGGCACGCGCTACCACGCCCGGCTGATTTTTTGATTTGTTGTAGAGATGGTGTGATCACAACTCACTGGAACCTCAAACTCCAGGGTTCAAGCAATCCTGTCTCAGCCTCCCAAGCAACTGGGATCACAACCATGCACCACCACACCTGGCTAATGTTTTTGTTTGCTTGTTTGTTTGTTTGTGGATACGAGGTCTTGCTTTGTTGCCTAGGCTGGTCTTGAACTCCTGGGCTGAAGCAATTCTTCTACCTTGGCCTCCCAAAGTGCTGGCATTGCAGGCGTGAGCCACCACGCCTGGCTGTAAGTGGAACACTTTTTAAAACACTTGCCCATAAATATTAGAATTATCAATCACTGTGTAAGAGGAGATGACTTTAATAATTTATTTTGCAATATAGAACATAGAGGGGGACCCAAGGGAGGCCCAAACTTTACCTGTACGATAACCACTTGTATTCCTAATCCTGAATTATACCCCACATCTTTAAAATAAAAATAAATAAACAAATAAAAGAAAGAAAAGACAAAGCATATAGTTGGGAAATGGATACTTACACAGCAAAATATTTTTAAAAAGGAAACACTTTGGTATAGCCTTTCTTACTAATCATGAGTGGCTAAGCATTTCAGGTTTTTTCACAATGATTTTAAAGACAGAAACCTTTTGTGCCTTTTCTTACCTGCTTTTTCCTATGTGTTCACAGGCAACTCTCCTTCTTGGAGATGAGATGGCATTGCTTCCCTGAGGCATGTGCTGTCTGCTCGCTCAGGCCCCTTCTAAGTGAGCCAGTTCTTGGAAGAAAATCTCAAGGAGCAAGAAAGCCTTTTTGGCTTCACTCTTCTTAAGAGTTGCTGAGTATTATAAAATCATTCTTTTTCATCAGTAATCCCTCCGTGGCTTCTCAGAATCTTTTTAGTGGTAAAGCATCATAACAGTAATATACTATCATTAAAACAGTTCTTTAAAAGAATATAAATCACCTATAATCCATCCAACTTAATATAATGATTCCCCAAGTTTTTGTCTAAGGGTTTTTTTTTTTTTTTTTGCTTTTTTTCCCCCCAAATAAAGAAAGGGTCCAACGCTTTAAATATCTTTCTCCCACCCCCAGGCAGTTGAAAATCCTCCTTCTTTCTCTTAGCTGTTTGCCCTTTGAAGTCAAAGCTGGCTTTATTTCTAATCTGCACTGAATGGGTCATTATTGATAGCCACTCGAGGAATCAGAGGGGCCTGACACAGGCTGCCTTCTGCACAGGGCAGAGAGGTCTCAGTTTCCATCTACATGGCTGCCCTGACACACTCCATACAAGTAAATGTGAGCCAGGCTGCACTAGGTAATTCCAAGGACATTATGAGTGTGTCAACATTTTTTGTTTGTTTGTTTGTTTCTTTTTTTGAGTTGGAGTCTCACACCGTCGCCCAGGCTGAAGTGCGGTGGCACATTCACAGCCACCCCAGTATCAACCTGCTGGGCTCCGGTGATCCTTCCACCTCAGCCTTCCAAGTAGCTGGAACTACAGGCGCACGCTACCATGCCAGCTAATATTTTGATTTATTGTAGAGACGAGATCTTGCCTAGTTGCCCAGGCTGGTCTTGAATCCGCAGACTCAGGCAATCCACTCATCTTGGCCTCCCAAAGTGCTGGGATTACAGACTGAGCCACCCAGCCCGGCCATTTTTTTGTTTCTAATTTGTCATTCGGTGACCTCTAATGTATCACTCTTCTAATTTAGCATATGTTATTTTTTATTTAAAATATACAATCACCATTCCTAAGAGAAATGAAAACATGTGGTTACTATAAAAACTTGCTTCTGAATGTTCACAGCAACATCATTCACAATAGCTAAAAAAGTGGCAACAAACCAAATGTCTGTCATCTGCTGATGATGAGTAGACAACATGTGGTCTATCCATGCAATGGAGTACTATTCAGCCATAAAAAGGAATGAAGCACTAACACGTGTTCCCACATGGATGAACTTGAAGCATTATGTTGAGTGAAAAAAACCAGATACAAAAGGCCACATATTGTATGATTTCATTTATTTGAAATGTCTATAGAGACAGCAGATTGCTGGTTGCTAGGGGCTGGGTGAAGCCTGGGAGATTAGGGTATGACTGCTGATAGGTACAGTGTTTCTTTTTGTGGTGATGAAAATGTTCTAAAGCTGATTGTGATGATGACTGCACAACACCACAGATATACTAAATACCATTGAATTGTACGCTGTAAATGAATGAATTGTCTGGCATGTGAGTTATGTCTCAATAAAGCTGATATATGTATATACACACCACACACATTCAAATGGAACTTCAGATTTTAAAGATGAGAAAAAAGTGTCCCCCAAGACTCTGAGGAAGGAAGAAGGGCCGGGGTGGGAGGTGGAGGGAAAGGTCCAGCATCATCTGACTTTTTTCCTCCCCTAACACTGCAGGACGCCAGCTGGGCAGTGACTGTTCTATGGTGAGCAAGACAGACATGGCAACACGGCCCTGCCCAGGCTGAGCTCCCAGTCCAGACAGTGATGATAGGTGAACCCCACCGTCATGATCTGCTGCCATAGCCTGTGATGGTGACAGACCAAGGGAGGTCCTAACAGCCCAAGTTGTCAAGGGAGGTTTGGGACGGGATGGGGCACCTATGTGAGATTTGGTAGATGAGCAAAAGGCATTCAGGTGAAACCCAGGGGGAAAGTGCCAGGTAGTGAGAATAGCAGGAACGGCATGGGGGTGGCTTGCAGTTAAGAGATGACTTGGAGCCTTCCAGAAACCAAAAAGTGTCAATGTGGTGGGAACAGAGTCAGAGGGGGGAACAGAGAGACCCAGTGCCTGGTCAGCAGGGCTGGGCCATGGGAGCTTTGGGGGCCAATCTGAGCTGCTTCCTGAGTCACTGTGAGAATTTCTTTTTTTAATTGCCGTCTACTCTGTTGTCCAGGCAGGAGTGCAGTGGCAAGCTCACAGCGAATGCAGCCTTGACTTGCTGGGCTCAGGCAATCAGGCCTTCCAAGTAGCTGGAACTACAGGCACGAGCCACCATGCTTGGCTAGTTTTTTTTATTTCTTGTAGAGACAAGTTCTTGTCAAATTGTCCAGGCTGGTCTCAAACACTTGAGTTCAGGTAATCCTCTCATCTTCACCTCCGAAAGTGCTGGGATTACAGGCATGAGCCACCTCACTCAGCTCACTGTGAGACTTTAAGTCAGGGGACTTGGGTCTGGTCTTCTCTGGTTGCAAGAGCCGGAAAGCAAGAGACCAAGGAGGGGTGGCCCAGTGGCCCGGTTTGGATGGTGGCAGTTAGGATACAGAGATATAGTGGGTTGAACTGTGGTCCTCCCAAAAAAAGATATGTCCACGTCCAGGAACCTGTGAATATGACCTCAAAAGGGTCTTTGCAGGGGCAATCCCTTTGGGTCCCCTCCCACTGTGGGAGCTTTTCTGTCCTCTCAATAAATCCTACTTTCTAAAAAATAAACAATAAATAAATAAAAGGGTCTTTACAGATGTCATGCAGTGAAGGACCGTGAGATACAATCATCCTGGATTACCTGAGTGGGCCCTAAATTCAATGACAGGACTTATAAAAAACACAGAACACAGATATGAGGAGGAGAAGGCCATGGGAACATGGAACTGGAGTGATGCAGCCCAAGGCAAGGATACCAGAGGACGTCAGAAGCTGGAAGAGGCCAGGAAGGATCCCCTAGAGGCTTCAGAGAGAGCTCGGCCCTGCGGGTATCTCGGTTTCAGACTTCTGACCTCCAGAACCGGGAGACATACATTTCTGCTGTTTTAAGCAACTGTGTTTGTGGTTGCTAGGGAGGTCCCCTGGTATAAGTTGTGTCTCTCCCAAGGATGTTGAAGGATAGAGAGAGGTCACCAGATTCTTGAGAATTTTAGGAGGTAGAAATAACCTTCTCACCCCCCACCCCATGCCCCACTTCTTCTACCTGAATTCCTAAGTGTTACCACTCTAAATTTTTTTAAATGAGGTCATCGCTTTACTAGACTCTGGTGTGGCCATGTGCTCTTTGAGCCGTGGCTACTGCCATGTTTCCTAAGCTCTACCTGTCTCTTCTACCTTGGAGAGGTGAATCCTCTCTCTCACTTACTTTCTAAATAAACCATATTTTCTAATTTAAAAAATAAATAATTTTTAAAAATGTATGCATGTATGCATTTATTTAGAGACAGGGTCTCACTCCGTCTCCCAGGTTGGAGTGCAGCGGTGCAATCATAGCTCATGGCAGCCTCGAACTCCTGGGCTCAAGTCATCCTCCAGCCTCAGGCTTCAAAATAGCTAGACTACAGGCATGCACCACCACCCCCAGTTCATTTTTTAAATTGTTTATTTATTTGAGTCAGGATCTCATTCTGTCCCCCAGGCTGTAGTGCAGTGGCACAATCATGGCTCACCGTGACCTCAACCTCCCGGCCTCAGGAGATTCTTCTGCCTCAGCCTCCCAAGTAACTGAAACCATAGGCACATGCCACCACATCCAGCTAATTTCTTAATTTTTTGTAGAGATGAGGTCTCGCTGTGTTGCCTAGGTTGGTCTCGAGCTCCTGGGATTAAATGATCCTTCTGCCTCGGCTTCCCAAACTACTGGAATTACAGGCTTGTGCCATTGAACCCAGTCTGAAGTTTTGTAGAGATGAGGGGTCTCAGTGCATTGTCCAGGCTGACCTCAAATTCCTGGGTTCAAGTGATCCTCTCACCTCAGCCTCCAAAAGCGCTGAGACTATAGGAGTGAACCACCACACCAGGCCCAGGTATTGTCTTTTACTCCAACTGCAATAATTTGAGCCTCATTTCTCCAACTTCAAGCTGTCTGAGGCTAAGGGAAGGGGCATAGGGTAGGAATGTGTTCAGGGAGGGCTTACAGGAACTGCAGGTTCTCTGCCCAGAGGAGCAGTGGGAAGTAATGGGGAGAGTTTGGACCCCACACATGGGAGCGATCAGCTGTGAAACTCTGAGTAAGTAATTCCTTCTACGTGAGCCTCAACGGCTCACCTGTAAAATGGAATGATAGCAGCTGCCCCACGGCTAAGAGTTGGGGAGGGTGTGTTGAGTGACTGGCACACAGCAGGCAAGTGTCCAATATATGGTGGCAACAGTTGTACATTCATAAAACCTCAGTGAGTTTCTGAAATACCATTTCAGTTTGCAAATGTCTCCATCCCTCAGAACCTTCCTCACTGGCCTCCGGGGCAACTGAGAGGAATAAGAGAATGTGGATGGTGTTACGGTTTGAATCATGTCTCCCCCAAGGATACTGAAACCCTAACCCTCAACACCCATGAATGGGGCCTCATTTCAAAATTGGGTCTTTGCGTATGGTCAAGTTAAGACAAGGTCATTAGGGAGGGCCCTCATCCAATATGACCGCTTCCTTATATAATGGGGAAATTGGACACAGAGACAGACATGAACAGAGGGAAGATGATGTGAAGACACAGAGAGCTGATGGCTGTCACCAAGCCGAGGAACGCTTGCAGCCACTAGAAGCTGGGAGGGAGGCCTAGAATGGGCTCTCCCTCACAGCCTCAGAAGGAACCAGTCCTGCCCACACTTTAACTTCTGACTTAAAATTGTGAGAAAATAATTTTCTGTTGTTTAAGCCACCCAATGTGTGGTACTTTGTTAGGGCAGCCCCAGGAAACGAATAGAGGTGGGAGTTAGGTGAACCTTGCCATCAGAGAAAACTGGGGCCTGTGGCAATGCCTGGGGACTCTGAGGAGATGCATCAGAGGCTGGTGCCAACCCCCTGCAGCCCCCAGTCACTGCCCAGGCCTGTGGCCAGGCCCAGCTGCTCCTCAGCCCTTACTGCCCCAGCAGGAGGGCACCAGACGCGTCCAGGCCAGAAGTCTGGGGTGCATCTGGAAACCCTGGCAGAGGGGTTTCAAGTAAGGCCCTGTCTTGGTCCATGAAAACTGCCATCTGGATCCTGTTTGCGGTCCCCTGCCTGGCGGGAGCATCCAAGCAGAATTGTGGGAAGTGGTCAGGGAAGGGGCCACTCCCTCTGTGGCCAGGGTCCCGGGTGGAGTGGTGGAGTCAGTGGTCCTGGATTGAAACCTGGCCCTGCTGCTTGCTGGGTGACCTCAGGCATTTCATGTCACCTCCCTGTCTTGGCCTTCTCACCTGTAAAATGAGGGCAGTAGAACATACCTCGTAGCAGAACATACCTTGTTGCTGCCAGGATTCAGTGGGATCATGCAAATAGCAGTATGCTTGCCAAAGGGGAATTTTTTTTACAAATTGTAAGGACAGGCGTGGTGACTCACACCTGTAATCCCAGCACTTTGGGAGGCCAAGGCTGGAGGATTGCTTGAGCCCAGGAGTTTGAGAGCAGCACAGGCAATATAGTGAGACCTCACCTATACAAAAATAAAACAAACAAACAAACAAAAAATAGCTAGGTGTGGTGGCATGTGCCTGTACTCTCAGCTACTGGGAAGGCTGAGGTAGAAGGATCACCTGAGTCCAGGAAGTCAAGGCTGCAGTGAGCCATGACCGTGCCACTCTCTGGCCTGGGCAACAGAGTGAGACTCTGACTCAAAAAAAAAAGGTGTGGTAAAATACTTGTATACATAACATAAAATTGACCAATTTAACCTTTTTATTTTTAAGATTTTTTTTTTTTTGGAGTCGGAGGCTCACTCTGTGGCCCAGACTGGAGTGCTGTGGCAGGCTCACAGCCATCCCAGCATCGACAGGTTCTGGTGATCCTTCCACCTCAGGCTTCCAAGTAGCCAGAACTATAGGAGTGCGCTACCACGCCTGGCTAGTTTTTGATTTATTGTAGAGACGAGGTCTCGTCAAGTTGCCTGGGCGGGTCTCGAACCTGTGGGCTCAGGCAATCCACTCACCTCGGCCTTCCAAAGTGCTGAGATTACAGGCCGAATCACTGAGCCCGGCCAAGATTTTTTAAAAATGTTATCCTTTTTCAAGCATACAGTTTGGTGGCATTACGTACATTCACATTGAGCAATGCTATCACCATCCATCTCCAGAATGCTTTCATCTTCCCAAACTGAAACTCTGTGCCCGTTAAAAAGTAACTCCCCATATACCCTCCCCTCAGCCCCTGGCAACCACCGTTCTGTCTGTGATTTTGGCAACACTAAGTACTTCATATAAATGGAATTTTACCATCCCACTTACTGCAAAACATTGCACAATTCACCATTTTTCTGTGTACAATCAGTGGGATTTGTTCGTCATGTTGTGCAACCATCACCGCCATCTGTCTCCAGAACTCTTTTCATCTTGTAGAACTGAAGCTCTACCATTAAAAATAAAAAATCATCCAGGTGTGTAGTACCAGCTTCCCATTTCCCCTTCCCTTGGACCTTGCAAATTCCTTCCTTCCTTTCTTCCTTCCTTTTTTTGAATTGGAGTCTCACTCTGTTGCCCAGGCTGGAGTGCAGTGGCATGCTCACGGCTCACCACAGCTTTG
Organism: Carlito syrichta; assembly: GCF_000164805.1. Classification (NCBI taxonomy): domain Eukaryota; kingdom Metazoa; phylum Chordata; class Mammalia; order Primates; family Tarsiidae; genus Carlito; species Carlito syrichta. The sequence goes on along the minus strand of NW_007258191.1, from coordinate 415,364 downwards.
GCTTCCTGGGCTCAGGTGATCCTCCCACCTCAGCCTCCTGTGTAGCTGGGGCTACAGGTTCATGACACCACACCTGGTTAATTTTTAAATTTTTTTTGGAGAGATGGGGTCTCTACAAGAGAGAGGTTATATTGCCTCTATTTTCTGTCTCTATGAATTTGACTACTCTGGGGAGCTCATATATGTGGAATCACACAATATCTGTTGTTTTGTGTCTGGCTTATTTCACTTAGCATAATGTCCTCAAGCCTCATCCATGCTGTGGTGTGTGTCAGAATACCTCTCCTTTCTAAGGCTGAGTAATGTCCACCATATGTGTATGTCACATCGTGCTTATCTTAACTTCATGCATTGGCGGACCCTTGGGTTGCCTCCACTTTTGGTTGTTGTGAATAACGCTGCTATGAACATGGGCGTGCAAGTATTTCTTTGAGTCCCTGCTTTCAGTTCTTTTTCTTTTTGAGTTGGAGTCTCACTCTGTCACCAGGCTGGAGTGCCGTGGCACACTCACGGCCACCCCAGCGTCGACCTGCTGAGCTCTGGCAATCCTCCCACCTCAGCCTTCCAGGTAGCCGGAACTACAGGCACACGCTACCACACCCAGCTAGTTTTTTATTTATTGTAGAGACGAGGTCTCGCCAAGTTGCCCGGGCTGGTCTCGAACCTGTGGGTTCAGGCAATCTACTTGCCTCGGCCTCCCAAAGTGCTGGGATTACAGGCTGAGACACTGAGCCTGACCTGCTTTCAGTTCTTTTTGGGTATATACCCAGAAGTGGAATTGCTGGCTTATGTAGTAATTCTATGTTTAATTTGCTGAGGAACCATCCTACTGCTTTCCACTGCAGTTGCGCCATTTTCCATTCCCACCAGCAGTGCATAAGGGTTTCAACTTCTCCACCTCCTCACCAACAGTGAGCAGTGGACTGTTCTAGGGGGCCATCTGGTTCTGTACCCTTCCTCTGGGGGAGCTGGAAGGGGACATTTTTCTTAGGGACTATGGAACTCCTGGAATCTTGACTCCATTCTCTTTGAGTTTCTAAAGTTTCTAGGCCAGGAGCTGTGGCTCATGCCTATAATCTCAGCACTTTGGGAAGCTGAGGCAGGAGGATCATTTGAGGCTAGGAGTTCAAGACCAGCCTGGACAACATAGTGAGACTTGGCTTCTATAAACATAAAAATAAAAAATTAGCCAGATGTGTAGTACTAACTATTCTAGAGGCTGAAGTAGGAAGATCATTTGAGCCTAGGAGTTTGAGGCTGCAGTGAACTGATTTCACTACTATACCCCAGTGTATGTGACAGAGTGAGACCCTGTCTCTTTTTGGGGAGGGAGCTTGGGGGTCTTACTCTGTTGCCCACGCTGGAGCGCAGTGACATGATCACAATGATCATAGCTCATGGCAGCCTCAACCTCCAGTGCTCAGGCAATCCTACCTCCTCAGCACCCTGAGAGACTGGGACTACAGATGTATGCCAAGATAATGTTTACGTTTTTTTTTATAGAGACAGGGTCTTGCTATGTTGCCCAGACTGGTCTTGAACTCCTGGGCTTAAGCAATCCACCTGCCTTGGACTCTCAAAGTGCTGGGATTACAGGTGTGAGCCACCATGCCCAGCGACCCTGTCTCTTAAAAAAATACTTTCTAGGTCGGGCACAGTGGCTCACGCCTATAATCACAGCACTTTTGGAGGGCGAGGTGAGAGGATTGCCTGAGTCCACAGGTTCAAGACCAGCCTGGGTAACTTGGCGAGACCTCATCTCTACAATAAACCAAAAAATTAGCCGGACATGGTAGCAAGCGCCTGTAGTTTCAGCTACTTGGAAGGCTGAGGCGGAAGGATCGCCAGGGTCCAGCGGGTCGATGCTGGGGGGACCGTGAGGGTGCCACTGCACTCCAGCCTGGGCGACGGAGTAAGACTTCATCTAAAAAAAATCCCCAAACAAAATAAAACTTTCTAGAAGGAGATCCCAGAGGCCAGGGGAAGCCTGCTGTGAGGAGTGGTACCCAGGCGCTTGGCCTGGTTTGCACACTGGGCTGGGGAGTACTGGTTCCAGGCATGCTGGGTGAGGAAATAGCTGTGTGCATGAGTGCTATGTATTCAAACCCACGTGAACCAAAATCGGGAGTTGCTGGAATACTGGGAGGACCCACCCTAATTTTAGGGTGGCTCAGCCAGTGTCTGACAGGGGTCCTAGAAGCCTCTCCCTCAAAGGGCTGCATCTGAGCTCAGGTTCTGCCATCCATGCAGCCCGGCTAGAATTTGACTGAGAGAACCCCAAGGATCCCAGACGTACAGCAGGAGGGGGGCTGATGCTGGGGAGAGGACAGCGCCTGCTCATGATGACAGTGGAGGCTGCCCCCTGGGGCCCAAACCCCATGGGTTCCCAGAGGATGGAGCCCTAGGCCCTGGATCAGCCTCACACATGATTGGGCCTGCTCCTTCGGGCCTTCCTGAGATAGACTTGGGTCACCCACTGGCCTGAATGTAGGACTTCTCCACCCTCAGCCGCAACCTCCTCACCTGAATGCTGGCGCTAATAGCTGTGGTCACCCGAGAGGGCAGGTGATGATGCAGCAGGGACCATGTACAAGGTCCAGCCCATACCAGGCATATAAGTAAATGACTCTGTTACCTTTGTGTGTGTGTGTGTGTGTGTTGGGATCTCACGCTGTTGCCCAGGCTGGAATACAGTAGCGCAATCACGGCTCACCACAGCCTCCATCTCCTGGGCTCAGGCAATCCTTCCGCCTTAGCCTCCTGAGTAGTTGGGACTACAAGTGCCCACCACCACACCCGGCTAATTTTTAAATTTTTTGTAGAGACGAGGTCTCACTATGCTGCCCAAGCTGGCTGTGAACTCCTGTGCTCAAGCAATTCTCCTGCCTTGGCCTCCCAAAGTGCTGAGATTACAGGCGTGAGCCACCGCGCCTGGCTCTGTTACCACTGGGAGAGAGAAAAGCTGCCTGGGCCAAGTGTACATCAGGACACCCCCTGGAATGTGTTTCTTGGATGCATCAGCTCACTTTCTAGCCACTAGCCTCTTCTAGAAGTTGCACACAGATAAAAGGTCCCAGTTAATGAGGATTCTAGTTAAAGTTTTAAAATTCACAGCAAGCCCACTTCGCATAATAATGTATCAGAAACACAACAATCCTTTAATCTAGAAGGAATTAATTGCTGGGCCCAGAAATTCAGGGCACGCTAACAGAATCCTTAATTTCTTGAGCTGATGGTTTCAAAAAGTGACTGGTTTTAGACTGGCTCCTCTCTACGCATAAGGAAGACTCCCACAGTTCTGACAAAGAGTGAGATTGTCTGGATGTCTTGCTCAATAAGACTCATGTATGTGGGGTCTGAATTTATGTCAGCTCTGAATTTTGCCTGCTGAGTGGAATGTGGTGGGCTTTAACCCCTAGCAGGTTCAATGGGCGCTCTGTGGCCTGAGTATCCCGGGTATTGCACAGGGAATGTTCCCACTCGTCCCACATGTGCTTTTGGAGCACCCACTCCGAGCCCAAGCTCAGGTTCTGTGTTGGAAAAGCAGGAGCAGGGACGACCAGCCCAGAGGCAGACAGTTAAACCCACGGTCAGACAACTGTGTGATCGCGCATCATGATAAGGAAATGCTGTGAAGGAATGAGGTCGGGTAATGCACGGGAGGAACAGGGCCCTAACTGAGGTGGCAGGGCTTGGCGGAGTAGGGGTTACAGGCCGAAGACAATCTTTGCAAGCTGAAGGAGGAAGGGAATTAACTGGGGAAAGGTGAGGAGACAGATGTTTCTGGGTGAAGAAACACCCTGTGCAAAGGCCCTGGGGTAGGAAAATACCATTATAGGAGCCAGGAACTGTTCTCAAGGAGCCAAGAGTGACTGAGGCTCATGGGACAAGAAAAGGAAAATCATCACCAGATGACAATGAATTCTTATAGATACGTCATGTGGGCGCATATACTCTGGGGCCTGTGCATATACCCCGGGGATTCTGCACCTCATTTAGGGACCATCCTGGGTGCAGGTCGGAAGGCAGGGGAGAGTTAGGTGAGGGCACAGGCTCTGGGTCAGAAGACCTGGCTTTGCTCTCTGACTCCATCTTAAGACAGGAGAGAAGATCTTCACCCCTAGCATAGCATCTTCTTTCAAATTTATGTTATCATCTATCCTATGATATTATTTATTTTAAACAGGTGTGTTGAGGTATAACTGATATAAACTGTTCATACTGTTCACTTTTATCAGTTTGACATGTGTCTACACCTGGGAAACCATCTCCACACTCATGATAGTAAGTCTGTTCCCCATCCCCAGCGGTTGGTCTGCCTCCCCATCCCCTGTCCCCAGGCGAACACCGAACTGCTTTCTGTTACTATCAACTATTTTGCATTTTCTAGAATTTAATACCAATGGAATTATACCATGTGGACTCTTTTCTGGCCTGGCTTCTCTCATACAACATAATTATTTTAAGATGTTGTTGTCCATATCATAACAAAAGTTCATTTCTTTTTTGTTAGGTATATTTCACAATTCTTTTATCCATTTGCCTATTGATGGACATTTGGGTGTTTCCAGTCTGGGGCTGTTGTAAAAACAACACAAGGTTTTGTGTTGATAGATGTTTTCATTTCTCTTGGGTAGAGTCCTAGAAGTAGAATTGCTGGGTCATAAGCAGGTGTATGTGAACTATGAAAAAAACTGCCCAATTGTTTCCCAAAGTGGTTGTAAACAGATTGTGAAAGCTCTAGTTGTTCCACGTTTGCAACAACACCTGGTATTGTCAGTCGTTTACATTTTAGCAATTCTGGTAAGTGTGTAGTGGTCTCACTGAGGTTCTAATTTGCATTTCCCTAATGACATATTTTTCATATGCTTATTTGCCATCCATATGTGTTTTTTTTGGTAAAGTCTCTGTTCAAATTGCTTTTTTCTCCACCGTTACCCTTTTAAACTGTTGAGTTTTAAGAGTGCTTTATGTATTCTAGATATGTCTTTTATCAGGTAGGTGATATGCAAATATCTTCTTTCAACCTGTGATTTTTCTCATTTCAAGATTCTTAACTTAATTACATCAGCAAAGACCACTTTTCTAGATAAAGTAATATTCACAGGTTCCAGGAGTTACAAATGTGGGCATAATTTCTGGGGGTCACCAGTGAGCCCACTACAATAGCTAGTTGTTTTAGTTCCATTTGTTTTCTTTCCTTTTTTTTTTTTGAGTTGGAGTCTCACTCTGTTGCCCAGGTTGGAGTGCATTGGCATGCTCATGGTCACCACAGCCTCGACCTGCTAGGCTCAGCTATCCTTCCGCCTTAGCATTCCAAGTAGCTGGAGCTATAGGCATGTGCCACCATGCCTGGCTTATTTTTTGATGTATTATAGAGATGAGGTCTTACCAAGTTGCCCAGGCTGGTCTTGAACCCCTGGGCTCAGGCAACTCCTCACCCCGGCCTCCCAAAGTGCTGGGATTACAGGCTTGAGCCACCATGCCCGGCCCGCACCACTTGTTTTCAATATTATCCTTTCTCTTTGGAATTGCGTTTTCACTTTTGTTGAAAATTAGTTGAACACATATGTATGAGTCTATTTCTGGACTCTTTTTTTTTTTTGGTCAGGGCCTCACTCTGTCAGACTGGAGTGCAGTGGCACAATCATGTTTACCACAACCTCAACTTCCTGGGCTCAAGCAATCCTTCTGCTTCAGCCTCCTGAGTAGCTGGGACTACTGATGTGTGCCACCATGACTGGTTAATTATATATATATATATATATATATATATATATATATATATATATATATATATATATATATATATTTTTTTTTTTTTTTTTTTTGAGTTGGAGTCTCACTTTGTCGCACAGGCTGGAGTGTAGTGAAACGTTCATGGCCACCCCAGCGTCGACCTGCTGAGCTCCGGTGATCCTTCCGCCTCAGCCTTCCAAGTAGCCGGAACTACATATTTATATTTTTGTAGATGAGGTCTCGCTATGTTGTCCAGGCTGGTCTCGAACTCCTGGGCTCAAACAGTCTTCTCACCTTGGCCTCCCTCCCAAAGTGCCTGGGATTACAAGCAGAAGCCAACATGCCCAGCTCATATTACTCTTTTTATATGTAGTCATGTATAATTTAACAATGGGGATATGTTCTGAGAAACATAGCAGTAGGCAATTTCGTCATTGTGGGAACATCACAGAGTGTAGGTATACAAATCTAGATGGTAGAGCCTATTACACGCCTAGGCTACATGACTGTACTATGTATTCAGAGACATCTCTGGAACAGAGAGGTGAAGGGCTCTGCAGACCCTTTCCCCAGAGAAATACCTATAACTAATAATTATTACATGAAAAAACAATCATTTAAAGTTCCTGGGAATTGTCCTAAGATCACACTGTCAATGAAGAAAACTTCATTCAAGAAAATCTACTAAATCTCAGAACAGTGGGAGTCTGTGGCATTTGGGCCATGACCTGTTCCCTCTCTTCCCCATCCCCCAGCTCAGCATGATGAAAGTTCTACCGCAGGTGAATGTAGCCAAGAACACAGGGATCCCTCTCCCTCCAGTCTTGGCTGAAGGCCATGGGATCTCTCCAGGAAGGGCAGGCCACCAGCATCCCTCACACTCCACCCCCAGCTCTCTGTTGCAAACGTACTATTTCAGGCAAGAGTGACTGAGAGATCTGGGATTCTTTTCCTCTTTCCAGCCCTTCTCTGCAGGATGGAAGATCTGCTTCAGGTACAGCAGGACAAAAAAATACCTGGTTGTCTTTGTGCCAGCTTGTTTGTAGAGCAGAGTTTCCATGCCATGAATGGCAAGCCAAAAAGATCAGAAGCTACTGCCCCACCAGGCAACCTATTGATGTCACTCTGTGAGAAGGGGGCCACTCTCCCTAGCCCCAGATCCAGGGCAGTTGTGTAGAGGTTGTGCCCAGACAGAGAGACAAGCTGTAAGAACAGAGAGATCTGAAGCTTTCCAAGGGAGCTGACTTCTTTTGGAACTGGGAATGGAGCAGTTCAAAGCAATGAAGATATTGGTGGTAAGCAACTAATAGAAATCTAGTAGTCCCATGAGAGTAATAAGCTAAACCATAGACCAGTTAGAAGTTTACTGGAGAGAAAAAAGAACTAAGAAGAACACTTGTGGGTGTTAACAGACCTCAAAGATTGACCTGAAAGAGAACCCCTGAAAAGGGGCCAGAATTTAAGATGTGGAGCAATGTATACCTCGGGGCATTGTCGAAAATAATAGAGCATCAGTCATCAATGGAGGCTAATAGCTGGGTGTGATTCCAGCATAGGCATAAAGTTTAATAGAGAAATCAGGAAAAAAAGGCAAAGAGAGCCCTGCTAAAAACCACTGTCACTCACGGTGACTGTGCACATGCCCAAGGTGGCTTCCTCTGGGGAGTGAAGTTAGTAGCTGCATACTTTAGAAGAAATAGACTTCACTAAACTAGTCCAGCCAAGTCACTAAACAAATAAGCAAACAATAACAAGTCCCAGAAAGTAAGAGGTCAGTATTTAGAGTTGCTACAGTATATTATCTAAAATATCCAGTTTTTAACAAAATTTTATGAGCCATGGAAAGTGTGATCATCCTTAAGGGAAAAAAAGCAGGCAACAGAAACTATCTTTAATCTCCAGAGTATACAGTTTCAGTAAAAAAGAAGAAGAGAAAAAGAAACTGCTTTTAAGAGGGTCCAGATGTTACACTTTGCAGACAAAGACTTCAAAGCAATTATTATAAATATATTCAAAGGACTGAAGAAAAGAATACTTAAAGAAATCAAAGATAAAGTGATGATTTCTCATCAATAAAGAATATCAGTAAAGATTATAAAATAGCACCCAATAGAAATTCTGGAGTTGAAAGGGTACAAAAATACAATGAAAACTTCACCAGAGAGGTCCAGCAATAGATGTGAATGGGCAAAAGAAAGAATCAGCAAATGTAGGGAGAAATTAATAGGGATTGTACAATCTTAAGAACAGAGAAGGCTGGGCGTGGTGGTTTATACTTATAATCTGGGCATTTTGGGAGACCGACATAGGGGGATTGCTTGAGCCCAGGAGCTCGAGACCAGCCTAGGCAACATAATGTGACCTCGTCTCTACAAAAAATAAAAAAAAGTAGTCGGGCATGGTAGTGCATATCTGTAGTCCCAGCTACTCAGGATGCTGAAGTGGAAGAATTGTCTGAGCCCAGGAGGTTGATGCTGTGGTGAGCCATGATTTTGCACACTACACTCCAGCCTGGGTGACAGAGTGAGACACTGATTCATAAAAAAAAAAAAAAAAAAACAGAGTGAAAAAAATGCAGAAAAATGAACAGAGCAGGGCCTTAGAGAAATGTAGAACACCATTAAGCACTACAACATAGGCATAATAGGAGCATCAGAAGGAGAGGAACGAAAGAAAGAAACAGACAGAAAAAATATTTGAAGATATAATGTTTGAAAACTTCCCAAATTTGATGAAAAACATTAATCCACACATCAAAAAGTTTAATGGACTCCAAGAAGGAAAATGCAGAGATAGACATCCAGACACATTGTAGTGAGAATGTTCAAAAACAAAGAGGTTGTAATCCCAGCTACTTGGGAGGCTGAGGCAGGATGATCTTTTGAGCCCAGGAGTTCAAGGCCAGCCTTTTTTTTTTCCTTTCAGAAAAAAATAGCAAAGAGAATTTTTTTTTAAGTTCGAATCTTGCTCTGACACTCAGGCTGGAATACAGTGGTGCCATCATGACTCACTGAACCTTGAACTCCTAGGCTCAAGTGAACCTCCTGTCTCAGCCTTTTGGGAGAAATTCTTGAAAGCAGAAAGTTAAAAAACAACTCGTCACAGACAAGAGTACCTCAAACTAATAGGTGACTTCCCATCAGAAACAATGAATGCTAGAAGCCAAAGTGTTGACAGGAAAAATACGTGTCAACCAAGAATCTTATTTTTTTTTTTTTGAGCCAGAGTCTCACTCTGTCACCCAGTGTGCAGTGGCACACTCACAGTCACCCCAGCATCGACCTGCTGGGCTCCAGCGATCCTTCTGCCTCAGCCTTCCAAGTAGCTGGAACTACAGGTATGCACTACCACACCCGGTAACTTTTTTTGATTTATTGTAGAGACGAGGTCTCCCCAAGATGCCTGGGCTGGTCTCAAACCTGCGGGCTCAGGTAATCCACTCTCCTCGGTCTCCCAAAGTGCTGGAATTATAGGCTGAGCCACTGAGCCTGGCCAACCAAGAATCTTACATCCAGCAAAATTATCTTTCAAGACCAAAGATGAAATAAAGACATAACCAGATAAACAAAAACTGAGAAAATGTACTGTACATTATTGACTTTAATTTGTCAAAATTTTGTTAAGAATTTTTGCTTCTATGTTTATGAGTGATATTGGGGTGTAGTTTTTTTGTTCCTATAGTACTGTTTTCTGGTTTTGGTAACAGCAAAATGCTGGTCTCAGAATGAATTTGTACATATTTCTTTCAATTCAATTTTCTGGAAAATTGTATCATTTCTTCCTTATATTTCTGGTAGACTGCCAAATCCTGTCTTCTCAGCAGCGAGGAGTCAGCAAGTCCAGAATCATATGTGGTTAAAAGATCCATTCAAAGTGCAAGGTCAGTGGATTTCACTGTAACACAGCATGAAAACTTATTGACATGGTTTCAGATTTCACATTGCAAATAGCCTTTGAGAAACTATCACTTTTTTCATTTTGGTTTATATCAAAGGAGAATATCCATGATTATCTACAAAAGATTTTAAAAAAAATAAGCCAGGCCTGGTGGAGTGCACCTGTAGTTTCAGCTCCTCAGGAGGCTGAGGTATAAGGATCACCTAAGCTCAGGAGGTTGAAGCTGCAGTGAGCCAGGATCGTGCCACTGCATTCCAGCCGGGGCAACAGAGTGAGACACTGACAAAAAGAAAAAAAGACTTCGGCAACAAAATGTGCACTCTTCCATTCTAGACCTGCACAACCTCCACCATAAGTTCCCACCCCCAGCTGCCCCACCCCTGCCCAGTGCCCAAGACCTTGTTCTCCTTCACACACCACTCACTTCCCCATTCAATCTGTGGAAAATGCCACCACTGTTCCTTTCAAAGAGCCCTTACCCACTCTTCTCCATCCCTGGTTCAAGCCATCAACACCTCCCATCTCCATGAATGCAAAGCTTCCTTGCTGGTCTCTAGCCTTCAGCCTCAGCCCAAGGCTTCACACATTGTCCCACCCAGTAGATGCACATCCACCTGGCATCACCCACCCTTCTCATCTTCTGCTGGGTGCCCCTGCCATCCACAGTGCCAAAGGCCTGTGGTTGAAGCACTCACGGGATAGAGTACTCAGTAGGGTGTCTGGATAGGAGCTACAGGAAGACCCAAATCCTGCTTCCTGTGGGGTCCCTCGGCAAGATGTAGGCCTAAGGACCCTGGCAAACAGGAAACCAATATACCACTTGGTTCTGGGAGACTCTCAGAAAAGCCTGCACTGGGTCTGGGGCCCTTTGATGTCAGTGAGTGACAAGTCCCCCTTGGGATTAGACCACAGTGACTGCTGGTCCTGAGCAAGTTACATAGGCTTCATGTGCTGTTCCAGATGACAAAACATTGCAACCAGGGCTGAGTACTCATGGAAAGTCTCTCCTCCCACTCTGGCTTTTGTGGTTGCTTGCTGAGTGCTGTTTTTTGTTTTGTTTTGTTTTGTTTTGTTTTGTTTTGTTTTGTTTTGAGTTGAGTTGTGGTCTCACTCTGCCACCCAGGCTGGAGTGCAGTGGCATGATTACGGTTCACCACACCCTGGACCTCCTGGGCTCAGGTGATCCTTCTGCCTCAGTCTCCCCAGTAGCTGGGACTACAGGTGAGCAACACTACCCCCAGCCAATTTTTTGATTGCTTGTAGATTTGAGGTCCCGCTATGCTACCCAGGCTGGTCTTGAACTCCTGGGCTCAAGCAATTCTCCCACCTCAGTCAACCAAAGTGCTGGGATTACAGCCATAAGCCACTGTGCTGGGTTGTTGTGTGCTGTTTTGATGAGAGGACTAAAGGAGATTCATCTTGAGGGACCCAGAGAAGGTAAGAAAGGTGTGACGGGGTGTCTCTCTTGGTCCTGCTTCAGATGAGTCACACAGCTGTGACCAGCTGTCCTGAGCCCACTGTTTCTATCTGAGGAGAGACAATGAAGATGTCCCCTCTGCCCTTTGGAGTTGCCACCCGGCTGGACCCAAAGTGCCTCTAAGGCCAGGGGAATTACATCACTGTAGAATCCCAAACTGACAGTTAAATAAGTCATAAGGCAGGAAGCAGAATGAGTGGGATCTAAAGATGCTCCACACAGTCTTGGGCAGGGAAGGAAAGAACAGTGAGAACCCTTTGACTGATCGTTGCCCCTTGACCTTCAGAAAGTTCCATCTCATTATGACTAAAAAAGTTGAGAGAGGGTGGATGTCTAGAACTTCTGCCAGTTCTAAGATACATTAGAGGTTCTAACATATTAACTAGGCTGATTAATTCCTTCGTGGGAGCTTCTGATAAACTGAGCCAGAGTCTGAGGCTCAGGCTTGAGGCCACCCCATGCCCACCACAAAACAAAACCAAAGAAGTGAATGAGCCCCTAGAAGATGTGAGAGGAAGAGGAGTGATCCCCTGAAGGCCAGCACCCAGCAGGATATATAACCATAGGTTCCACGAGAGCAGAGACTACTGTCTCCCTTGCATCCAGCACCGTGCCAGGCGCCCAGCAGGTGCTCAATAAATACTTGTGGCAAGAAATGAGCCATCTGGTCACTCAAAGGCAGAAGGCTAAGAGGAGAGTGTGTGCATAAGAGGAGAGTGTGTGGAGGTGTGTCTAGTTTTGGGGGTTATGCTTGCACGTGTGTGTGCATGTGTGCACACATGTGGTGTGTGTGTGCGAGTGTGACAGATTTTTCTAACAGTGACTCTTACCTCTGGTGAACTGGACCCCGTCACTGTCCTCAAATCTGACCCATCCCGAACGGGTGATGGGAGAGAGGCAGCACCTTCCTCTGACCCCAGTTACTGGTGCCCTCCCAAGGCCAAAGCTCCCATGGCCTGTGCGGGAGTTGGAGGGAAGACACCTCTCCCCCTCGGGGTCTCTTCAAAGGAGAGAAACATGATGTCTTGCCAGGAGTCCAGATATGTGGGTTCAATCCCAGAGCTGCTACTTGTTAGTGGTTTGGTCTCAAGCAAAGTTTCCTCTTTTGAGTAGAGGGGAAGTTATTATCAACCTTGATGTGATGATTAAATGAGATCATGCAGGTAACGTGGTGGTAGCAGCCTCAGGTGAGAGAACCCCAATGAGCCCCACTTCTTGGATTTGTGCTCTAGTCTAGTTGCCTCTCACACTGAGCAGGGCGGACCTTTGTATCAACAGGATATTGTGACAATTTTCACGGTCGTGTCACAAAAGACACTGTGGCTTCTACCTCACCCTCTGTTGGGTCACTTGGTCTGGAGTAGCCAGCCACCATATCCTGAAGATGCCTGCACAGCCCCATAGAGAGATGCTGGTGGTAAGGAGCTGAAGTCTCCTGTCAATGGTTGACATCTACTTACCAGCTGCATGAATGTGCCCTCTTGGAAGTGGACCCTCCAGCCCAGTTGAGGCTTCAGATGACTGGGTCCTGGCTCTCCTGCCATGGCTGGATTGATGTTAGGGACCTGGGCCTTCCACGTCTAGATGTATGTCACCTTGCCCTTCCACGTCTCACCTGTGTTCTCACACTGAGCCGGCCCACTTATCTGGCCTCACGCTCCATCGTTCCTCCCGGGTGCTGAGCAGAAACCGTGAAGCATTCCAGGCCCTGACATGACTATGAGCTCTTGGGTAGTGTGGCAGACACAGGCTGTGCATTCACCAGTTTCATCATCCACACCTCCCCACCCACAAGAAGACTACATTTCCCAGTGACTCTCGTGGTCAAATGAGCCCATGTGACCTGTTATGGCCAATGAAATGCAGGAGGAAGTGAGGCCCAGGCCTCCTAGGCCTCGTCCCTGATATTTCCCCAAGTCCCTCTGCCCAGGCTCTCTCCTCCCCTGCCCATGCTCCCTCCTCCCCTGCCTGTTTGTGACACAAGGATACCTTGAAACCGCAGATGATGGAGCTGTAGATGGAGGCGGCCCCCCCCTTCCAGGAAACACCCTGAGAGACCACACGATGTCTTCCTCCCAGGCTAGGGGCCTGGGGCCACACCTGGGGGACCGGTTTTCTTCCCATCCTCGTAGTCCAGTTCTTGCTCCCGGCCTCCGTGTCTTCAGGAAGCTCCAGGCATCCATGGAAACGCCACGGGCGATGGAGGCGTTGGTGGAAGCTTGGGCACGAATTCTGCTCCCTGGGCCTTTGTTCCTCCCTGGAAAGCTGGAGGCAGCTGACCCTCCTAGATCCCCCAGGGTGCTCGTCCCAAGGGCAGGTGACCTCTGTCCCCTCGCTCTCTCTGGCCACACCCAAGGGAAGACCTGACTGCGGCCTTTGCATCGAGGCCCTTCAGATCAGCTCCTCTGAGCCTGACATTGTTTCTACAAGTCTGAAGGGCGAGAACCCTGTGGACAGGGATGGCAAGTGTTGCTTTGAAGTGTCATTACAGGGTTTCAGTGCTAGCTTTGCCATCACTCACCAGCTGGGTGATCTTGGACAAGGGACACCTTCCGTATGAGGATGAGATTCTGCCCTCCCAGGGTTTAGTGATGTCAGCAGCCGACGTTATTTCTCTGGGACTCAACTTTCTCATCTGTGAAATGTAAATACGACTATACTTAACCCGATGGGGCTACTGGGAGGTCCAAATGAAACAAGGCACAGAGTGTAGAGATTAGCCTGGTCCTTAGGCATTTAGTGAATGCCGACGCTAAGACGACCCCGTACCTGCCACTCGGTATGTTAGCGCCCATGACTGGCCTTGCCCCGGCAGCTCTGTGTGGACACCCTGGGGCTCACTCCCCGTGGTTTGATGAACACAGCCCTTTAGCTGGGGTGGGGTGTGGCAGTGTGGGGAGCCTTTAGGGGGTGGATCTCTAGTGCCTAATTCAGAGTTAAGGCAGCCAGTGTCCTTTCCAGAGAGTATACCAAGGCCTTGAAGGCCAACCAAACGCTAAGTTGCGGCACAAGTCCACATCAGTCACCCCCACAACCTGTTGCAGATCCGCTGGCGGACAATCAGATGTGCCGATTGCTGAGGTTAATTACTGACTTGGCATTCACCTGCTTGGGAGAACGTGCAAGAATCTTTTTCCCCCTCTCTCTTTCCAAAGACATAAACATTTGTATTGTAAGTGGCCCAGGGGACTGGAGATGTTTATTTTGTAGTTACCAAAGAGAAGATGCCCTTTGGGAGACCCCCTGCACCAGCAGGTGTCTCTGAGGGTAGGGTGGGGCAGTGGTGTGGCTGATCTGGGTAGCAGAGTGGATGGCCATTCCAGAGGCTTTGGCCAGGTCCCCCCCCCCCGCCTGTCCCTGGGACCGCAGGTGACTTGTCCAAGCAGGGGAAGCGATGCTCCCCAGTGCTCCTAGTTTGTTCTGGAAACACACACACTAGCATTTTGACAGTGCTTTCTTCTGAGTACTGTGATGTTGACAGACTTACGTTGCTCTTTTTTTGGGTGTGTGTGCTTTCTAATGTTTAAATAATCAACGTGCATTTTATTTTCAAAATTGCACTTTGCAACGCATGGACACAGGTCACATATGAATACATTAGACAAGCTATGTACGTCCTCAACTCCTCTCCTTCCTTCTTTTTCCAAAGGTGACCACACTGAGTTTGACATGTACCTCCAGGACTTTGGTTGTGCCTTGGGCAAAAATAGCTGGGCGCAGTGACTCATGCCTGTAATCCCAGCACTTTGGGAGGTCGAGGCAGGAGGATTGCTTAATCCCAGGAGTTCAAGATCAGCCTGGGCAACATAATGAGACCTCATCTCTACAAAATTAGAAAATTAGCTAGGCGTGGTGGCGTATGCCTGTAGTCCCAGCTACTCAGGAGGCCGAGGTGGGAGGATCGCTTGAGCTCAGGAGTTTGAGACTCTGGTGAGTTGTGATCATGCCACTGCATTCCAGCCTGGGCAACAGAATGAGACCTTGATGACTCAAAAAAAGGGGGGGTGGGTGGGAAAAAAATGATTTCATACTTACAGAAATAAGTATGAAAATGGAAATAAAAGCAATGCCTACTCCATACAGTTGTGAGAACTTGTGTTTCTTCACTTAAGGTATCCTGATACCATATCTGTAGATGCACGGCATTCATGTGAATGGTGACATAGGATTTCACAGTATGGAGGTAGAAGGATTTATCCAATCACTTCTCTGCTGATGGAATAAGTTGCTTTCATAAGAAGAGAGAAGGAGGCTCTTAATAAAGATTTTCCTGTTATCGGGTGCCGCGGGGACTCGCTCTCTGGGTAGACAGCAAATCGGAGCGTCCCGGGTTAATGTACAGGTTTAGGACCAAGAAGCTGGTGACCTCAAAGGAGGGAGGATTCGCGGAGGCGGCGGTCTGGGGCCAGCCGTCTTCCGCAGATCTCCGGCCTACCTGCCACGGGGCGGCGCTGGTGAGCAAGGCTGCTCCCGGCCGGCTCCTGCAGCTAAGGCAGGGCGCAGGAGCAAGGGCAGGGGGCTCCGCCGCAGGGGAACCAGGCTGGGCCGCCGCGAGCTGGGCCTGGAGACTGCCTGCCCATTTGCCCACTGGGGCCTTGAGGGAAGTGTAAGGACACCCATATTTTGTATTCATTCCCTTAAGTGAACAAAAGATAAAGAAATCCACTGCGGGCAGGAAGCCAGCAGAGAAGGGTGCTTTCCCAGGGTGTGCACCCTGAGAGGACGAAGGCCGGCAGATACTTGTACTGAATGGGGCACATACTGGATGCATTGGCGGAAGCAGCGACTTAAAGGACCCGAGTCAGGAATATGCTCCCGTGAGAGAGCTGCCCTTGCTTTGGGCATCGTTAAGCCTGGAGTTTGGTAAATGGAGTTCTCAGTCCCAAAGTCAGGGCTCATCCAACATCCCTGTGCTTCTGTAGTTCCCGTGAGGGATGATTCCAGAACTGTGCGAATGGCTCTCATTTGCAGAGTCGGGACTTTGGGCCAGGTCCTGGGGACACACTGAGTCCTTCCAGACCTCATCCTCCTTAGCTTACTGATAAAAATCATGAAAATGTACTGCAGATTCGCAGACCAGCGATTGAGCTTACTATATATATATATATATATATATATAGAGAGAGAGAGAGAGAGAGAGAGAGAGAGAGAGAGAGAGAGAGA
>NW_007258191.1:345492-398205 GCF_000164805.1 Carlito syrichta | reverse complement strand
CCCCCCCCCCCCCCCCGCCCAACCGCAGTGCAGACCATTCAAGCAAGGACTGTGGAGGGAAGGCCTGGACCCAGGTGGCTGCCAGGGCATCCTTCCCACAGGCACCTCTCCCCCACCTTCTCCACAATTTCAACTCACCCACCTTGTCTCTGTGGAAAGCTTACAGGCTTGGCGATGGTGTCAAGTCCGACTGCTCTTTTTTTCTTCTTTTTTTCTTTTGCATCAGTGTCTCATTTTGTTGTCCAGGCTGGAGTGCAGTGACATGATCACAGGGACATGATCAGCCTCGACCTCCTGGGCTTAGACCATCCTTCCGCCTCAGCCTCCAAAGAAGCTGCGATTATAGGGATGCACCCCATCCGGCTGTTTTTAAAAATGTTTTTTGGTACAGAAGAGGTCTTGCTATGTAACCAGGACAACTTGTACCTCTTAAATGCATGTTTAATTTCTGTGAGCCTTATTTTCCTCATCTGATGAATGGAAATAAAAGCAATGCCTACTCCATACGGTTGTGAGGACTAAATAAGACCATGGGTGAAAAGTGGCTAGCATAGTGCAGAGCTGGATACCTGTGTCTGTGTGGCCCACGAACTAAGAACGGGTTCCACATTTTTTAATTGTTGGGGGGAAGGAAATCAAAAGAACAGTATTTTGTGACATGTGAAAGTTATATGAAATTCAAGTTTTGGTGTCCAGAGATTTTTATTGGAATGCGGCCATGTTCACTTGTTTACATATTGTCTATGGCTAATGACAAAGGAGTCCTGGTGGCCCTTGTGGCTCTCCCACTGCTCATGGAGTTGCCCAGATGGCTCCAGAGCTTGTGCTGATGTAGTCACTGAGGGTCCCGGTGGCTGGGTGTGGTTCTGGTGTGGTTCTTGTATGGCCTACAAGGTCTAAAATATTTAGTGTTTAGCCTTTTACAGAAAAAGCTAGGCAATCCCTGATGTAAGCACCTGACAAGAGTGGTCAGTAAAATGTATCCACAGTTACTATTACGATTATTACCACAATTGCTATCCCTTTTGGCCTTATCTTAACTTTCTTTTTATTTTATTTTACTTTTATTATTATTATTTTTTGTAAAGGTGGGATCTCACTATGTTGCCCAGGCTGGTCTCAAACTCCTGGGCTCAAATGATCCTCTCGCCTCAGCCTCCCAAAGTGCTAGAATTATAGGCACAAGTCACTGCACTTGGCCTGTTGAAATGTTGAGACAACCATGCTCATGGCTTAATGGAGATATTCTAAACCTGAAGTCCATGGAAGGATTTCAGGGGGTCTCTGACCTCCAGAATTTCCATGCAAAGTTTGACAGGTAGAGTTTTTTGGGGGGAGGGACTCTATCCATTTCTCTAATTCTCAAAGGGGTTCGTGTCCTCAAATGGCTAAAGAGGTGTAGGTTTGATGCCTTCTTTGCTCCAGGCAAACTGATCTGTGCTTTCCCTGGGCCATCCTTGAGGATAAGCTACTCAGCGGCTAGGTGGCAGGGGCTTGCAGTATACCAGGATGGAGAAGCCTTGGCTTTGGAGCCTGGTCCTCGGCTGAGTCCTAGACCAGCTCGCCCCTGGCTGGACCCCTTCCCTGAGGCTCGGTTTCCTTGTTGGCTTGTTGCAAAGATGAATCTGGCAATGTCTGCTGGGTGGTTGCAAGCCTCTGGCACCCAGCAGGTACTGCAAAGATGGCAGCTAGTGTTACTGTTGTTATCTTTGCACAGTAAGAGCTCTTTTCTCAGCTCACTCACACCTATAAAAAACTCCCTGTGTCTGGCTAAATCTGAGGTCTGAACATACCCTCCCCGCCAGTGCTCTTGATCTTTCATCTCTGGTCTAGCAACTAAGGTACGTTAACTCGACATATCATAGGATCAATATGCAAAGTAGCAGGCCCCCCAGTTGAGTTTTGAAAGGTTCAGTGTCCTCACAGGAATAGAGACAAGGGTAAAATGCTCCCAAGAGAGACAAGCGGAATCTGCAGCTTTGCTAGGCAAAAGCCTTGGCTGTTTCAACCTTGTTGGTGTTCCCCGGAGGAGTAACCCTGGACCTCAGGCTTGGATCTCCTGTCCCCCTAAAATGCTTCTCATGCAGCCCCATTTCCCAGCCCGGTCATCCAGAGCTAACAGGTTTATTCCGGAGCCCGGCGGCCGCCACTGGGAGGGCACAGGGTGTCCTTGCAGCCTGCTGTCCTGGAGACAAGCATCCTGGACACAGGCTGGGTCATGTCCAGCTCGGCGTGGCGCTGCCTGCCCCCCATTGCTGGGAGTAGGCCTATTCAGCGGGGGTCTGGTGGCTCCAGACAACAGCTGGAGACCAGAAATGAAGACTTCCAGCTACAAGCAAATGTTGCTGCTTCCTGAGGTTGAAATCTTCTATCCCCAAAGTGTCCCTTTCAGCCGAGTAAAAACAATCCCCCATGGGGACCCAACCTTGCCACAGAGAAACAAAAGCTTCCCAGTTCTCTGAGTCCCAGAGACTGTCTGCAGTCTCAGACACTCACGGCCCAGAGGGGAAAGAAGACAGTCATGTGACTTCCAAGCCTGGAGACAAGGTCACCCTTGTCCAGCCCTTTTCCCCTACACAGGAAGAAGAGCTTTTGATTGTCTGACAAAGGATGAGGCCGAAGCTGCCCCAGTGCTGGCTCCCGGTGGCGGGTTTTACAGTCTGCGTCTCTCAGGTTTGGGAGAACCCAGGAGATGAAGTCAGACTCCACAGTCCCCAGAGGCCACTCAAATGGGTTTGGAGGTCTCTCTCTTCCTGGCCTTGCTGTCCCCTAATGTTAAGGGAGTTCTTTAGGCAGGAGAGTTGCACATTCTGACTGCAATTATTTATTTATTTTTCTGTTGCAGCCCAATTTGTCTCGAAGAAATTCACCAGCAAGGCCACCCTGTTTGTTTTCCACCAGACATTTCCTGCCATTAAAAATATTTTCCTTCGTGGAAGAAAGGAGCTTCTGGGAAAGAGAAGGAAAGCTTGGAGAAGATAAACACTCAAGTGAAGCTGATCTTTAAAGGTGTGTCACACTGCAACAGCCACAGAGGCCGAAGCTAGCCAGGGAGGGGGCCACAGTGAAGGGAGGGCACAGACTTCGTGTTGAGGTCATGCTCCTTCTGGAGAAACATCTGGGAATACATGGTGTGCTGCCCTCTGTGTCCTGCTGTGAATCCCTGGGATGATGGTCTTTGCCATCCAATAACAAAAACGCTGCCGTTGGTGAAGGAAACAGCGACTGGAACTTGCACACCCGTCCGTGTGGACAGCTCCTTTCAGAAGAGATGGTTGAAACCTGACTTCCCAAACAGATGAAAGTGAGTGTCAGACTATGGTGAGCACCAGAATTATTCATAAAGCCTCCCAGGGGCCAGGTATGGCGGCTCATGCCTATAATCCGAGCACTTTGGGAGGCCGAGATGGGAGGATAGCTTGAGCTCAGAAATTCGAGGCCAGCCTGGGCAACATCGCGAGACCTCATCTCTACAAAAACAAAAAAATTAGCCGGGCATGGTGGTGTGCACCTGTAGTCCCAGCTACTAGGGTGGATGAGGTGGGAGGATCGCTTGAGCCCAGGAGTTTGAGACTGTTGTAAGCCAGGATCCACTGCACTCCAGCCTGGGCAACAGAGTGAGACCCCAACTCAAGAGAAAAAAAAAAAAGCTAGGGATTCCAATGGGCTGGGGTGGGCCCAGGAACCTGCATTTTGACCAAGCGGGCAGGGATTCCCCCACCCCGAGGAGCATGTCTGTGTCTAAGGTGGTGGTCATATTCTTTTGCTAGACTGGTCATGCCCTCTTTGCTCAGAGAATCCTATATCCTAGCCAATACTGACTGGCCAGGGAGAGTTCATTTGGCCAAATTGTCTCCTGAGGATTTGGAATTTGAGACTCAAAGAACCAGCAGTCTGTGTGCCTGGACCAGTCAGGTGAGAAGCTTTGCTTATAGGTTCCTTGGCTTCCTGGGAAGTCCCCCTCCCCTGTCCCATCCTCGCCAGCCCTGGTCCTGCCCAGCTGCAACCTCGTCTGCCTCAGCATATCTGAAGACACTGCTCTCGGCAGCAGATCTGCTGTGGGATCGCCCCAGACACTCACCCTGAGCACACCATCTGTGCCCCTGCTCCCATGGGTTGTGTTCCTCAGGCCAGACCCTTGCGTGCATCTCGGGTCGTCTGTCCAAAGCCTATGGGATGGTCTGCCTCGATGTCCCACCTGGGACCTGACTGGCCTTAGCCCGAACGTAACTCAGCAGGCTTCTTGTCACACCTGGCACCTTTTATGTTCCTTATCTCACAGAATGACCCCCTCTCTCCGCCCAGGCACTCAGTCAGAAAACCTGGGCATCATCCTAGATACCTCCTTGTTCTTAACTTCCACCTCTATTCTATAATAAAAGAAATATCTACCATTGATTGAAAACAGGCAATAATTCATACGGTCTCTGCCATCCCAAAAACGCTGCCGTTGGTGAAGGAAGCAGCGACTAGAACTTGCACAACCGTCCGTGTGGACAGCTCCTTTCAGAAGAGGTGATTGAAACCTGACTTCCCAAACAGATGAAAGTGAGTGTCAGACTGTGGTGAGCACCAGAATTATTCATAAAGCCTGACACATCGCAAGGCAGGTACTGTAGTTGCCCCATTTGACAGATGATAAAACAGGCACACAGGGCTGGGTTCCTGGCCCAAGGTTACGTCGTAAGTGGTAGAGCTGGGGTGTGAGCTGGAGCATCTGGCCCTGTGCGTATGCCCTGCCTTGTGGGTGTGGCCAGCCTTTCCCCACAGTGCTGGCCAGGGGCCTGGGCAGGCACTCCTTATCTCCCGCTGGACCTGTATGTCTTCTGGTCTCCTGACTTGCTTCCTGCCCTTGGGCTTGCCCCACTTGGATCTGTTGTTCCAAATGCAAGGAGGAAATCTTTCTAAACTGGGAAGCTGATGTCACTCCTTCGCCAAAACCCTTCAAAGGCTCCCTGTTTTATCCTCACAGATCTCACAGATTATGAAGGAAGGCATCTGAATCCCAGCAGGCTGACTCCAGGGCTGTGCTCCCAACTCCTATCCCATACTGCCTCTCTGAGCCTCAGTTTCCTCATCAGCAAAACAGGGACAATGGTCTCCACTGTAAAGGGTTGTCAGGATCTGCACAGCATCTAACACAGGGTACCTGGCACACAGCAGGCGACTCATCCGTGGAGCTTCCATCGGAGTTATTAAAAGGAAAGGGTGGTCCGAGCTCAGTGGCTCAGTCTGTAATCCCAGCACTTCCGGAGGCCGAGGCCAGTGGGTTGCCTGAGCCCACAGGATCGAGACCAGCCCAGAAAACTTGGCTAGACCTTGTCTCTACAATAAATAAAAAATTAGCTGGGTGTGGTAGCGCGTGCCTGTAGTTCTGGCTACTTGGAAGGCTGAGGCGGAAGGATCGTTGGAGTCCAGCAGGTTGAGGCTGGGGTGGCTGTGTGCCACTGCACTCCAGCCTGGGCAACGGAATGAGACTCCAACTCAACAAAATAAAATAAAAGGAAAGGGTGGGGAGCCGAGGGGGCAGACAGGAAGAACTGGGTGCTCTGCGAGGCAAGACTGATTTCACCTGGAATAATAATACATCAGCCTTCAATGCAGGTCCTAACTTCATCTTCACAACCTCCTGAGGGACAGATTCTGCGACTCCAGGTGGGGAAGCGGGGCCGAGAAGGAGACAGACAGACTCAAGCCAGGTCCTACCTGGCTTTTCTGCATGCAGCACCCTGTGCTTCTCACCGGCCCTCCCTGCAGTCACCTGTGGTGTGTTGACTTGGAGTTTCTGCCTCTTCAGATCTCACCAGCTGAAGTCAGCTGTGGGGCAAAGCTGGGACAGGACAGGAGGGAATCGGAGACACTACTAGGAAAAAGCGAGCAGTGAAGGGGCCTGGCACTTGAGTACAAACTCCAACGACACCTTCCTCTTGTCCCATGGTCTCTGGGGACTTCCACAAAAATGACAGCCCAGGTCCATCACTGTTTCTACAACAATGAGAATATTTATTTTCTCCAGACAGTAAAAATAACACTTTTTTCTCTTTTGTAAAAGTTAAGTACCATTACATTCCATTTTCTTAAATAACAAAATCCTAAAAATATATATTAAATTGTATACAGTGCGTCACACTTCATCTTATATTTTAAAATACATGATGTTTCTATTTTATCCTCAAAGTTGCATATTAAGAGCATATTTACAAATAAAGCCTTGTCATCCAAAGTCAAAATCCCTGCTGGAAGGTGAGTCTGGATGTGGGAAGGTCTTGCTGGGCAGGAACCCACAGCTGGCAGCTCCCACACAGGCAGGGAAGGCCTCCGGCCAATGCATCTACGGACACTCCCTTTCTGGAGCAGGAGACCTACCTCTGATTTTCCTCCATGCCCACTTCTGCCTTGTTGAGTTGTTCAACTCAGAAAGACTGAAGCCTGTGAGACAGACCCACCAGGGGTCTGTAGGCAGAGGGTGAAGCCCTGACACCCCCGAGCCGTCTAGCGGGGGGGTGGGGGGGGGAAAGAGGCAGCTGTGGCTGCAAGGTTTGAAAAACACCCCACACCAGGGCAACTAAGCTGAAAGATCTGGCCAGGAGGTAGAACAGTGAGGAAGGTAAACAAAGACACCAGAGGACACAATCAAAAGGCTGAAAATTCCCAAGGTTGCAACAAAAGCAGACATCAAACACCAGACAGGAGATTTGAAACCCAACAGGGTGCCAGGTGACTGGGCTGTGGAGTGGGGAGCTGGCCCGGCTCTGTGGGAGACCTGGCACAGTCTCAGCAGAGGGGAAGCGGGATCTCAGGGCCATCCACTCCTAAGTGCTTGTGAGGGGTAAGTGTGTAGTGCCCAGGATGCATGGGGCCATCGCCTGGCTGGACTGTGGGCAGATCCTTGGCCTGGTCAGGCATATTCCAGCCTAGGCTGACAAGGGGGTGTGTGGGTGGAGCTGTGCCCAGGCGCGCCCCATGGATTCTGCCTGAGGGCCAGGACAGCTGAACTTGCTAGTGCTTTGATCTTTGTGGGCTTCCGGCTGATTGGAGTCTAGAGTCAGAGCCCACACTTCAGAAGCTGGAGCAGCCCAGTTCCCTCGCTCACACCCAGAGAGGCCCCACCCCTGCCCTGATGTGAGGAAAGGCACCAGGGTTCATTCCTACTCATTCTCTGCTTTGCAAGAGCTGGATAAGCAGGGAAGGACACAGAGCACTGTGTGCTTCCTGCCTGCTGCAAGCAGGAGGGGGGCTTGGGGTTAGGGGTGAGAGTGGAGGGGAAAGGACACTGAGAAGTGCTGCTAGAGTTCAGAAAGCTGATCCACAGTGGGCTGCGGCGCAGTCACCATGGGAGGCGACAAGACTGGCTGGCGAGGGCTCTCCTGTTGGCACACACACCAAGAAGGCAAGGCCTGGTGCCAGCAGTGAATGGCATAAGGACGGCACACAGGCCCGGGCGCCCCCTGCAGCCTCTTCCCGTGCTGTCGCCTCAGAAGAGGCTTTCGGGGTATGGCCCACAGTGGTCCCCAAAGCCCCTCCCACTTCCCTCACAGCCTTCTGCTGTGCTGTTCTGGCATTTACTTTCCTCAGTGTCAGCCTCTTCCACCATCTCCAATCCTCGCTTTCTGTCTTCTAAACAAGTTTCTAAAAGATCAAGTGCTTCCTCCTCCGTGCTTCTGGAAGATCCTCATCTCTTCCTGGCTAACTTCTTTCTTAACATAGCTGCAGGGGCCCTCTGTGGGGTATTGCTGACAGGTTCTAACAGAGGCCACAGCCAGGCTGTGCAGAACCCTGTGTTCATGGAGGTTTGGCCTGGGATAATACACAGCCCCCTCCCCCCATGCTATCCTGAGCCAGTTTTGGGTTTCCTGGTGCTGCTTCATGAACAGTAAGTCGATCCTGGAGGCACTGGGCCGTGCCAGGGCCAGGCAGGAAGAGGACCACTGGGGCATCACCAGCACCTCCCAGGCCCTCTAAGGAAGGGCTGTTCCTGCTGCAGGCTTGGGCAACACACAGGCTTGGGTGTGGCCTCCCCTGACCTGAGACGGGAAGAGGGCAGAGTGGGCGGGTGGGCCTGTAGATGCCCCAAAAGCAGCAGTCTGCATTAGCCCTAGGCAACTGAACAACTGCCCATTGACCAGGAAAACCCTTCCAGGGGGCCAAATGCCACATTCCCTTTGTGCTGTAAATGGATCTATTCACAGCACAGGCCCCTTGGGACTGCACACACCTGACACTTGCATTTGAGAGGAGATTCCACAAAAGCCATGAATAGCTTGGAGGGGAAACTGCACATGTCGGTATGTTTCCAGTGGTCCTCATGTGCGACAGGCCTGTCTCCAGACCCAGGGATCCAGGACAACTGTTCCAAGGCAATTGCCCTTTCCAGATCAAAGCGTACCAATTAGCTCTGTGCCCTTGGCAGGCCTCTCACAGCACCGGGGCAGCACCCCGCCCACCTGGGTGTGTGGACACACTGCTCCACTTCCCTCCTGTGAATGCCCCTCTGCCTGCAGCTCCAAGTGTCTCTCCTGGACTCAGGCTATCACCGTTCCCTTCAGACATTTCCCAGCTGGCTCCATATGACCCTCTATCCTCTCAGGAGTGGCTGGGCACAGATGGACTGCCAGATCCCAGCAGGGGCCGTGGCAGGTACTGGTTGAGGGACTTGGGGGAGGTAGACAAAGTGCTCCAAAGAGGGACCCAAAGGCTGGAGGGGCATCAAGCACCAAGGCCAAGTGCCTTTGGGAGAGGCACATCCTGCAAGGGCCCAGGCCCAGTTGTCAGAGGCACAGGCTGCCCTTCTTAGGTGCTGTTGACAAAGCCTGCTTCCAGATGGCAGGGACACCTACCTCAGAGATGGCACTTACCCTGTTAGCCAGCAGCCACTGCAGCTGGAGCTCTCAATCTCAGGGTCTATTCTTGGAGGATCTCCAGTTCCCAAACCCTCCCTCTCCTCACATCAATCTCTGCAATTCTAAGAGAGAGGGTGGCATGGGGCCATGGATAAGAGTTTTTTCCCCCACTGAGCCATTCCTAACCCCACTCAGTGCCCATAAGACGGGGCAGGGAGCACAGCCCTCGGGTGTCTTTCATCTTCTTTTAAAGTGTAGACACCTTGAGGAGGGAGCTCAGGTCCCATGCTGCCTGAAGGCTAAACCACAGTATTTATACTCTCTGTTCTGAACTGAGAGTCAGCTGAGCTAATCAGGGAAAGACCAGGCCTGGCTCAGCTGCCACAGGACCACGTGCTGCTCAGGGGCAAGGCCAGATAAACCCAATCCAATAAGTAGTTATTGAGTGTCTATCAAATCTTTCAGTAGAATTTGTTGTATGAATAAATGAATGGATGTTTTATGTGACCACTCCTCAAGTTTCCTCTGCAGGTCATTGAGCTATAGAAAAGAAGAATCGAGAAAGAAGCCTGTGGTAGAAGGTGTCAGGTTTGACATAAGTGAGGGTTACTTCTCAAGCCCTCCCAGTCCGGAGGAGGGCTATCCTAGTCCAGCACTCAGAGAGCAAAGCTCCAGGGTCAGCACAGAGTGCCAACTCTCTCCACGCTTTGCTAATACCCAGGAGCCCACACTTGTATGGGACCAGGCCAACCCTCAAGATAACCTGAGAATTCTCCCTGTTTGGCCCTGTTCCTAACAATAAAGACCAGGAGCAACTGATCTGTGTGTGAACAAAATAGAGAACAAATAAGAAAGACTCAATGTACACTAAACCTACCCACCACCCAACAGTCATCTAGAATGCACCTGAGCCCAGTGCCAGCCATGATCATCTCTGCCATCTCAGCCCCACTGTCCTGGCACCCCCATTGCTAGATTAGAGGGAGAGATGCAGAGAGGGCTGGGCTCCAGGGCCTTGAGTCTCTCTCCTAAGTGCAGCTGATGAAGCAGGAGGGATCCAGGCTATGCCTGCCCCTGCAGCATGGCACCCTCTCCCAGTCTGTAGGAGGGCATTCCCCGAAAAGGCTGAGGCAGAGGGAGAGGCAGGAGAGGTCAGAGGAGAACCACAGGAGAGGTCGACCCAGCAGCCTTGAGCCTGAAGAGGGACCTTGTATCCTAGGCATGGTGGAGTTTTTAGTCACTCACAAGGGGATTACGGTCATCTTGTTGACTCTGACCCTTGAGTTTCTTCTTAAAGATGGAAATTGAAGTAGAAGGTTTATAAAAAATGCTCCAGATTTCTCCCGAAGCCCCTGGTTGACGACAATCCCTAAAGTCCCCCGAAGCAGGCACACGATGGGCTCTGTCAAACAGAAATAATGTAATTTTTCTAGATCAGAACAAAGATTCAAAACACCCTGCCATCTCATGAGACACCGTACCTATGAAATGGGATGCTCAGGGGGCGAGGTCTTGGGAAAGACCTAATAATTGCCTTTAAAGAGCTGAAGGAGCCGGGCTCGGTGGCTCAGCCTGTAGTCCCGTACCTTGGGAGGCTGAGGTGAGTGGATTGCCTGAGCCTGTGGGTTCGAGACCCGCCTGGGCAACTTCGGGAGACCTCATCTCTACAATAAATCAAAAAATTAGCCGGGCGTGGTAATGCGTGCCTGTAGTTCCAGCTACTTGGAAGACTGAGGAGGAAGGATCGCCGGAGTCCAGCAGGTAGAGGCTGTGCTGGCCGGGAATGTGCCACTGCACTCCAGTCTGGGCGACAGAGTGAGACTCCAACTCGGAAATAAATAAGTAAAGAGCTGAAGGACTACTGTGCGAATGAAATGTGGCCTGTGGGCATCAGGGGCTGACGGGGGAGTGCAGCCAGGCAGATTCCATCTCAGAATAACAAAGAACATTTTAACCAAGAATTATTCAAATCTGAAAAAGGCTGGCCTGAGAGATTATAAGTTTTTAATTTTTAAAAAATAACTGTCTACAAAGGCCATTTACCTAGAAGCTCACTTAGCTAAAACATAAGGATTATGACAAAATTTGTCTTTATTGTGAAGTAGAGACCTGCCTAACCTCCAGCAGTGGCCCAATGGCTGCTTAGCAGGGAAGCTGCGGAGGGACTCTGATGTCGGAAGAGAGCTGGGAATTAACTTTAGGGCCTCAGCCATGCTGGGAGATGCTAGACCCTACAGAAAGCTTTCTACTCTTTTAATGCTACATGCGATGTGGACAGGATTGTCCCTGACAGGTTTCCTCTGAACACATGACTTGTGACTTAAAAAACAAACAAAATAGCTCAGCCTGTAATCCCAGCACTTTGGGAGGCTGAGACAAGTAGATTGCCCGAGACCACGGGTTTGAGACTAGCCTGGGCAAATTGGTGAGACCTCATCTCTACAATAAATAAAAAATTAGCTAGGTGTGGTAGTGTGCACCTGTAGTTCCGGCTACTTGGAAGGCTGAGGCAAAAGGATCACTGGAGCCCAGCAGGTTGATGCTGGGGTAGCCATGAGTGTGCCACTGCGCTCCAGCCTGGGCAACAGAGTGAGACTCCAACTCAAAATAAACAAACAAAATATATATAGCATGAAAGTGAACTCAGTCAACAATAATAAAGGCATTGTTTCCACTGAAAAATTTCAAGTGTAGGGTGGGGATGTCTATAAAAGATGGTCCCAACATGGCCAAAGGCAGCCTTCACAGGACAATGGAAGAGCCTGCATTTAATGTATAAAAAAGTTTGTAGCAAAAGGCAAATGAGAAGGTCAGGAAAAAGGGATTTTTAGGAAGGCCACAAAATGGAAAGAGCCTGGACTAGAAACCACAGGAAAGTCAGAGTAGGAGTTTAGAAGAAACTAGGAAGTACTCCTCTCTATAAGTACATAAACATCAGTAGCATAAACAATTGCCCCTTTCCTGGAAGGTGGAATTGTTAAATGGCCAGCAAAATAAGAGGAGGAAATTATTATTAATTTTTCCCCAAATTGGTCAGAATTATAGGATGAAGCTTCTATAAGCTTTTTAAATAATTTTTTTTTTGAGTCAGTCTCACTCTGTCACCCAAACTGGAGTACAGTGGCATGCTCACGGCTACCACAGCCTCAACCTACTGGGCTCAGGCAATCCTTCCACCTCAGCCTTTCAAGTAGCTAGAACCACAGGCGTGCGCCACCATACCTGGCTAACTTTTTGATTTATTGTAGAGATAAGATCTCGCCATGCTGCCAAGGCTGGTCTCAAACCTCTGGGCTCAGGTAATCCTCTCACTTTGGCCTCCCAAAGAATTACAGGTGTGAGCCACTGCACCCAGCAATAATTATTTTAAAATAATTATTAAGCAACAGTTAATAAAATACTAGAATTATCTTCCTAAGGATGTTTCCCAGTTTCTAGAAGGCACCAGGAAATATGCATGGCATTGTCCTAGGAATTTGTACTCTCATATAAAGATCACTGTAAGGGATTAGCACAAGCCAAAAAAATGGAAATTGTTCCTTTTTAAGCCAGGAATGTTTCAAACCTCCTTGATATCTTATCCTTTGGACACAAGAGCAAACACAATTCTCAAACCTTAATGAGATTTGTCCAGTTGTACACTGCACTCTTCAGAGAGGAAGGAATGTCTATTGCTTTATGTTAGCTAGGACTGAGAGCTTTGGAATCATGTTCTGATACTACAATTGTACCCAGATAAATGAAGCATAGTAGAAAAGGAATGCTGAGTCTTCCCCTTCTGGGAATCAGGCAGTTCTCTCTTGTACTCACTTGAATGTGATGTGTAGAAGTATCTTTGCTACAATGGCTGTGACTGTGAGGATGAGGAGAGTTGCCAGGCCATATACTGTCCATCCTGCAAATACAAAAGACAGAGTTTACCACATTTGCTTATGCTTGGTTTTCAAAAAGAGATCTGCAAAAGCCCCAAGTGAACAGTGGTAGCTCAGAGATGTAGGTCAGGCTGAGGGGCTCCCTGCAGGCATGGGTAGCCAGCAAGTGTGGTGGCAAGAGTAGCTGAGAGCTGAGCTGAGCATGGAGTCCCAGGTGTTCTGAGTACCTCATCTTGTTTTAGAAGCCCCCTTGGGGAGAGGCAGGTGGTATGATCCAAAGTACACTGGGTGTGTGTGTATCTGCCTCTACCTGGAACCACTGTGCAATCACAAATGAGTTATATGGGCTTCAGTTTCCTAACCTGAGAAATGAGATGTATGACCTACGAAATGCTGCTGGGATCCACAGCCAAATGATGCAGAGCAAGTACTGGAGAGTTCCTCTTTCCTGACCTTCTCTGGTGGGTCTTGCAGGGGACCCAGAGAGCAGTTTGAAAGCCTCTAGGTTAGGGCACTGCTGATAGTACTATCCAACAAAACCAGCTCATAAAGGTGCTACTTCCTTGGCAGCAAAGAGGGACTGAAGAAGTATGTACCTAACCAAGTCAGCCAGCTTAAACCACACACACAAAAAAATCACACCCACTCTCTAGCCTCCTCCTGCATGATTTTTCTTCATAGCTCTTATTATCTGACTCTTAATTTCTCTTCTTGTTTTTCTCCTTCCACTTATAAGCCACAGAAAGGCAGGAATTGTATTTGGTTTACTGTATAACCTAGTGCCTAGAACACTGCCTGGCACTATGGAAGCACTTACATATCTTTTGACTGAATGAACAAATGAATGAATGGATGGATGCATGAATGAATGAATGAATGGAGTTCTTGCAAATGCCAATAAATTTAGGGAACTACAACTTGGGGCTCTAGAAAGATAATCTCAGTGTGAGAAGACACTGGATTAGCTGATTAATCACAGTGTATGAAAGGCACACGTGCTGGATCTTTGGAGGTGAGCACTTCCTCCTAAGGACTAAGGAACCAAGCTAATGAGAAGATTTTCCTCAAAGGCCAGGACAGAATATATACAGAGCCAGTACCCCAATCTGCCTCCGAATGAGAAACACTCAAGAGTGCTTTTGTTTCTGCAAGTGTCAAGAGCACTACCTTCAACTCTGTGGCTTCCAGCCCCTACAGATGGTGCCCAGGAATTGCTACCTGGGACAGTCTGAGGTGGGTGACTGGGGCTGGTGGTGATGACATAGAGGACTTTGGAGGACCGGGCAGCACTGATGCTGAGGTTGGCCTGCTCCGTGATCACCTCGGCCAGCGTCTGGTTGATAGTGGGTCTCTCTTGTGGCGGTTCTTCCTTGATGGCTGAAAGATCAAAAGGAATGAACTGGGGAGAGAGAGCTATGGAGACCACAAAGAGCTGTGCAGGAGGACAGCACTGGTAATGAAGAAAAGGCCTTTTTCTCTGATTTAATTCTGGGTGCAATCCCTCCCATGGCTACCACTAGTCCCAAAGCAGAACCTGTCAGGCTCTGACCCTGCAGGAGGCAGAAGGATACAACTATCAACTTCTAATTATGTGACTGGTCTTTTCTTGGACACCTGGGCATGATTTACAGTTTCCCTACTCTTGTACTTTGCAGCTACTCTGCCTAAAGGCCCTTTTCCTTTCTACTGATTCAAACCCTACCTATTCTACAAGAGCGTCCCACCTACAGGAGAGGCTTCTTCCCACTGGCCTCTTGTTGCACATGCCACCTGAACTCTCCCTGAAGTTTGCTATCCAGGACAAAGACTAGATCTCAGACAACTTCTGTGCTTCTCATGTGCTGGCAAAGAGATATACTCGGCACACGTGTTCACACTGAAGGGCAGAGAGTATGGCTTCACCTTAGGAGGGTTTCAGTAAATCAGTCTTTTAGAATTAGCTGGGATGCTCAAGGCAGGAGGATGGATCAAATGACCTCTTAAGAGCTTTCCAATTTTACCAATTTCAGCTCTTTCTAGTTATTCTTTTAACCCTCTAATGAAAACTGTTATTAGAACTACCAAAGTAGCAAAACTGGCAGGTTTTTGCCTCTTTTCTGTAACATGAAACATAAACAAGTTATGAAATGAGAGGTGGGGAAAGAGTTGTGGCCTTGGGGTAATCTGCAAGTTGAGTCAGTGGCTCCTGACTCTAGTCTGCCCAGCGACAACTGCCCGAGGGTCAAAAGTCAAAACAATGAGGAAGTGAAGCCTGAGGCACACAGGCCCTGAAGAGCCCCCAAGGAAGTGAAGATGTCTTACCTTGATATAAGACAGCGAATCCCTGGGCCTGATTGACACGATCAGAGAAGAAATACAAGATGACAAAGTCCAGAGAGACATTGAAGGACAGAGGTGGGTGGCTCCTCCCATGGAAGCGGGCCAGGACATGGTGGGTATAGCCGTCCAGAAGCTCTACCATGTCTGCCGAGTCCCTGATGTCAAACAGGGGGAAGCTGAAGTGGATGCGGGAGGCCCCGGGAACCCGGATGGTCCAGTAGCAGACCCTCCCCGTGGCATAGGTATCGGGGAAGTCGGGGGAATAGACCACAGAAGTCATGGCTGAGTAGTTCCCGCCACAGGCACCGATGAGAGCTGTAGAAGACAAAAAGACACCAGGCCCTCAGCTGGGGCCTCGACCACGGGCATGCTTCCAAATGACAAGCATACAAAACGCTTCCTAACAAATGAGATCCCGTTCCCGTTCAGGCTATTGTTTCTATCTATGAAACCAGACAGTCTTATGTTTCAGGATCGAGTCACAAGATGAGAGGCTTAATCCCTGGACAAATGACTATGGAGATTTTTTTTTTTGCCCAAGAGACCTTAGAATTAGCACACAGCACAGTGGTGTGGCCTAGGTTGGGGCCAAGCTGGAGTCAGAGAGTCTGGATGTGGTACTGGCGGGGCCGAGTCCCAGGGGCTACCGTTCACTTGCAGGCCTCTGGCTTCTCTCAGTTTCAAGGCTCTGGAGACCACCACCTGCTCCTGTACCATGTGAGTGTGTGACGGCAGATGAGACAAAGCACATGAACCACTTGGGCTTCTCTGCAGGGGAGGCACTCAATGAGCTAAAGGCAACAAAAGAGAAGGGCTTTACAGCTGCTTGG
The DNA here is from genome assembly GCF_000164805.1 of Carlito syrichta. Taxonomy (NCBI): domain Eukaryota; kingdom Metazoa; phylum Chordata; class Mammalia; order Primates; family Tarsiidae; genus Carlito; species Carlito syrichta. The sequence continues at coordinate 382,344 of NW_007258191.1, read as the reverse complement.
ACAACCTCCTTACCTTGGAGAAGGGGACAAAACTCCCATGAGGAGTTGTTTTTAAAGCAGGAAACTGTGGCACAAGAAATAACCTTTTGCGGGGGTGGGGGGGAGAACAGATTCTGATTGCTTTTCTACTGAGTGCATTTGATTTCTCTGGACTCCCATTTTTGATAGGCAGGTACTAGAAAGGGGATACAAATTATTTCCTGTCTTGTATGGTGAAAAGTAAACAAGATCTTGGAAATGACAATCTTTGGAAGGGAGATTAGGACTTAAAAAGCAGGCTTTGGGGGCATTTTGCTTCCCTTCAAGATGTAGAAGGCAACAAGAGATTGCTGCCACCATCCTAACAATAAGAAAAAGCTCAAAACTCAGAACCTTGGTCTCGTGATAACCAAATAAATTAAATTCTAAAAGAAACCCCTCCAGGAAGAGATAGGCCTTACAAATGGTTTATCTTTGACACAGCACAGGAGGAAAGAATGATTGCCATATTAGTGAATAAGAAGAAAGCAGTTAACATCTTAATAAATTCCTTTTTTTTTTTTTTTGGCCTCCTCTCATTCCCTGTCTCCCTCTGTCATCCTGTCCCCACCCCTTCCCTGCTAGCCATACCTTATTCTCTCTCTCCTCCAATTTTTTTTTTTAAATTGTAGAGATGAGGACTTGCCAAGTTGCACGGGTTCAAGCAATCCACTTGCCTCGGCCTCTCAAAGTGCTGGGATTACAGGCTGAGTCACTAAGAATTTAACAAAATTCTTTTTTTTTTTTTTTGAGCTGGAGTCTTACTCCGTTTCCCAGACTGGAGTGTAGTAGCACGCTCACGGCCACCCCAGCGTCAACATCCTTCCAACTCAGCCTTCCAAGTAGCCAGAACTATCATGCCCAGTTTATTATTATTATTATTATTTTTTTTAATTTATTGTAGAGATGAGGTCTTGCCAAGCTGCCCGGGCTGGTCATGAATCTTTTTTTTTCTTTTTGAGACATGGTTTCATTCTGTCACCCAGACTGGAGTGCAGTGGCATGATCATGGCTCACTGCAGCCTTGAGCTCCCAGGCTCAGGTGATTCTTCTGCCTTAGCCTCCCAAGTAGCTGGGACTACAGGCATGTGCCGCCATGCCCAGCTAATTTATTTTTATTTCTTTTGTAGAGATGAGGTTTTGCTATATTGCCTAGGTTGGTCTCAAACTCCTGGGCTCAAGCAATCTTCCTCTCGAAGTGCTGGGAGTACAGGCATGAGCTACTGCACTCAGCCAACACATTCTTTTTTTTTTTTTATCAATATTTTTTATTTTGATATTGTGGGGTACAGTAAGGGTTAGGTATACAAATATGCTTCGTTCAGGCACCCTTGTTGATAAGGGGTGTCTCCCCATCCCCAGACAGATATTGACTACCGTTAATCCCACCTCCCTTCCCCCCCCCTCCATAGTTTCCCACCACTGTCAATCCTTTTCTTATAGTATTACGATAGATGTTCAAGGTCTACTATATGAGTGAGAACATGTAATACTCAGATCTTTATTTCTGGGAGAGGTCACTCAGTATTATTCTAGTTCTATCCAGGTTGCTGTGAAATTCATGATTTTGCTCTTTTTTATGGCTGCATAGTATTCCATCATGTATATGTACCACATTTTAAAAATCCAGTCCTCTTTTGATGAACAGCATGGTTGATTCCAGGTTTTTGCTATTGTGAACAATGCTGCGATAAACACGTGTGCAGGTATCTTTTAGATAGAGTGATTTGACTTCTTCAGGGTATATTCCCAGTAGGGGGATTGCAGGGTCATATGGGAGGTCGATATTTAGAGCTTTTAGGAATTGCCACACTGTTTTCCACAGAGGTTGCACTAGTTTGCACTCCCACCAACAGTGTAGAAGTGTTCCCTTTTCACCACACCCTCTCCAGCAACTGTTATTTTTTGAGTTATTGAGAACTGCCATTCTGACTGGAGTTAGGTGGTATCTAGGTGTGGTTTTGATTTGCATCTCCTTGATGATTAGTGAGGTTGAACATTTCTTCATGTGTCTGTTGGCTGCTTGGATGTCTTCCTTTGAGAAGTATCTGTTCATATCTTTTGCCCACTTTATAATGGGGTTGTTTGTTTTTTTTTTCAGCACGTTTGAGTTCCTTGTAGATCCTTGATGTTAGGCCTTTGTCAGACATGGAGTTGGCAAATACTTTTCCCCAGTCTGTGGGCTGTATCCCTGCTCTTTTTTTTTTTTTAATATCAATATTTTTTATTTTGATATTGTGGGGTACAGTTAAGGGTTAGGTATACAAGTATGCTTTGTTCAAGCACCCTTGTTGATAAGGGGTGTCTCCCCGTCTCCCTGCTCTCTTAATGGTTTCTTTGGTTTTACAGAAGCTTGTCAGTTTAATGAGGTCCCACTTGTCTATCTTATCTTTTATGGCCTGTGGGTTTCAGGTTTTGTTCAGGAATTGTATGCCAGTTCCAATTTCCATAAGGGTGTGTCCTGCATTTTCTAAGGTTCTTATGGTTTGAGGTTTTACATTTAGGTCTCTGATCCATTTAGAGTTAATTTTTGTGTATGGGGACAGATAGGGGTCTTGTTTGAGTCTTCTGCATGTGGAACAGATTCTTAAAGGCTAAGTGGGTGTAGGCTGTCCTCTCAGTTTGGGGAGCCCTAGACACAATGTACATTTGCACTCACTTGCAAACTATGCTGCACAGGCCTCTACCCAGTGCTCCTGAGGGTAGCTGGGATTGAGCAGCAGACCAGAGTCCCCTTCAGTGGTACAGGCATGCAGGAAGTGATAGGCTGCCATTGGGAGATATGCATGAACTGCTGCCCACTCCTCAGGACCCTCCTCTCAATGAAAGTAAAAGCCATCAGTTGCTGGGGAGGAGCAGCAAACTCTCTTGCTCCCGGGGCCTTTGGAGAAGGATAGAAGTAAAACCTCTTTACCTCTATAGGACGGAGTAGGAAACTCTTCTTCCTGCCAAAATAACCAGGCAAAGATCTACTCTTCTGGGGGAAGAGCAGAAGCAAAAGTCATGGGCCCGGGTTTATTTAAGTCCTTTTGGGCCCAGGGTCCTGTGACCAACACAAAGCAGAGGTCTGCTACCCCGGGGGAGGGGCAGAAAAGTCTTTCCCAGGATCTACCACAGTCACAAGGCAGTGTTTGGCTGCCAGGGAGAGAAGGAGAGTGCAGAAATGCTGAAAAGTCTCACTCCTGTGGCCCAGTAATAAATCCTAAGACTGAGGATGGGGAAGGAGAACCAAGAACCGTCTTGACCTCACCCACAAGCATAAAACCAAGTAACTAGCAACAGCAGTCTGCCATTGGGGGGGGGAAGGGTAAAGAAAGAGTCCCGCCAGGCTCGGTGGCTCAGCCTGTAATCCCGCGCCTTTGGGAGGCTGAGGTGAGTTGATTGCCTGAGCCCGCGGGTTTGAGACCCGCCTGGGTAGCGAGATCTCATCTCTACAATAAATCAAAAAATCAGCCAGGCGTGGTAGCGCATGCCTGTAATTTCGGCTACTCGGAAGGCTGAGGCGGAAGGATCGCTGGAGCCCAGCAGGTCGAGGCTGCGGTGGCTGGGAGCGGCCACTGCACTCCAGTCTGGGCGACAGAGTGAGACTCCAACTGAAAAAAAAAAGCTGGGCACAGTGGCTTAAGTCTGTAACCCCAACACTTTGGGAGGCCGATGCGAGAGGACTGCCTGAGCTCAGGGGTTTGAGATCAGCCTGGGCAACTTGGTGAGAACTCATCTCTACAATAAATAAAAAAATTAACTGGGTGTGGTGGCACACGCCTGTAGTTCTAGCTACTTGGAAGGCTGAGGTAGAGGAATTGCCTGAGCCCAGCAGGTCAAAGCTGCGGTGGCCGTGAGCACTCCAGCCTGGGCAACACAGTGAGACTGTGACTCAAAAAAACAAATAATGTAAAAGTATGTGTAGCTGGAGAGGATGAGAAGCATCTGGAAATCTTATATGTTGTTGCTTGGAATGCACAATGGTGCAGTCATGTGTAAAAACAGTTAGCAGTGTCTTATAATGGCAATCCTATCCCTAGATATTTACCTAAGAGAAATGACAACATATATCTACATAAGCACCTGTACATGAGTGCTTATAGCAGCTTTATTACAGGCAGATCAGTGCTTATCCATTGGTGAACGGATGAACAAATTGCAGCACATTTGTGCAAAGGAATCCTTCTTAGCAAGAAAAAGGAACAAACTACTAATATATCCAACAACGTGCTTTTAATGCAATCTTAAAAGCATTATTCTAAGTGAAAGACAGGCACACATGGCTAAATACTGTAATTCCATTCGTGTGACATTTTACAAAACACAAAACTATTTGGACAGAATACAGATCAGTGGTTGCTGAGGACTAGGGTGGGGGAAGAGAACTGACCACAAAGGAGTATAGGGAAAATTCCGAGGTGATATAAACATCCTATATCTTGACTCAGTAAGTGCTGGCTATTCTATTATTACTATTATTTGAAAAGAATAAAGTTAAACTGATATTTCAACAGCAAAGACTTAAAACTTTGGCTTCTATCCTGATAGCACATCTAATTCTGCAATTTTGAGAACAAACATATCACATTTATGATGGATTATTAAAATTCAGTGATAATCCAACAGGAAATTTGAAATTTAGGAATACAGTCAAGACTTTATTTTTTTTTGAAGGTGAGATTAGCCTGACATGTACAATCTGGGCAGGCTGAGGACCCGGGATAGACCTGGGTGAGACCTCCAATGTCACAGAGCCAGCATCCCGCCTATTGTGATCTGGCACCTCTTCAACCCTCCTGCCCTTCCGCAGTCTGTTAGTTCAGTCTGTTTCTTTAGGAATAAGCCTCAGGCATCAGCCAAGACAGCAGCTTCCCAGACCCAGCTGCATCCTTTTTGCCGGAATGATCATGGGCATGTCTCAGGAAACAAACTCGAACCTAAAAGGCCCCAGCCATGGATCAAATTCCATCCAGGATGGAAAGACTTCATTCTTTCTTGGCACCCAAGAAAGAAGACTATTACCAAATTTCATCATTTCTTAGGGACACATCTTAATCCTTAAAACCAGGATGTGTCTTTTAGTCAATGCATGTCATTGTTTAATTGGAAACAGTTTTCCCCCTTCTAATAAAGTTGCAGCTCACAACTGATGGCATCTTGGAGTCTATGAAATACTTACTAATGCAGTCCTAGGAGTCAGATCCTACCTATGCTCAGACCCACAATCTTTTTCACAATCTCTTTCCTTCTCACTAAAATATGTTTCATGAGGGCTGGATCTTTACCTGTGGGACCTTGGACAAATGACTGAACTTTTATGAGCCCTCAGCTTTCTCATCTGGAAAATAAGTACTGCTTCACAGTACTGTGAGAATTAAGGGATACTGTATATAAAGTGAACAGCACAGTGCCCTGTGAATGATAAATGTTCAACTAATGCTACAAAGTACGGCCCAGTTCAGATGACTGACTCCTCCTCCCTTTCAGGACCTAGAAGCCAAATGAGCCCCAAGAAGTCAGTCTGGGCAGTTTCCTATAACCCACTGTTGACTCTGGCCTACTTGATCTTCTACTTGGTTCTATTAATTCAATAAATTATCATCCCATGGGAAGCAGAAACTCCAAAGCCTCTCCAGGTGCTGCATTTATACACAGTACACAGCTTACCTCAGCAACCTCTCCAAACTTATGAGAGCTTGCTAAAAAACCACCCAGAGAGCCTGTGACAAATTGCTTAATGTGGCAATGACGACTGAGCAAGACCACTTCTGCCAGCTGCCTCATCATCTCTCTCCTGAGGGGCAAATGCAGCCCAAGTGCCTCCAGCACAGAGGAGCCTGAGTGCGCTCCTGCAAGTTAGCAGAGGACAGGAGATCCCACTGATATTTTGCCCTAGATTCAAGCCCCACTTAACAGGGCCTGATGTTCTGGGACACAGAGACTGTAACCTTGTCCTTCCTCACCATCTGACTTCTCTTCCAATCTCTTCAGAGAAACATTCTCATCCTCCCAAATCATGGGACAGTCTGTGGTCATTTCCAAAGTGTCCAGCCTTGTCCAATGGATCATAAGGATTTCCATGAGGCAGCACTGGAGCTATTTAAAATATCTTGCTCTCTCGAAGATGAAACTTCAGAGACTGTTTTTACAGCACAGTGGGGTATAAGTTACAGAGGTGGCTACTGTCAGGGGTCCTGCTAGTCCACACTTATCAGAGCCTCAGAAAGCTATATAATAAGCAGCCTCTTAGAATGCCAGCCTTCTTAGTCCCTGAGTGAATGTAAGCCAGAAAAGACAGCTCCTAGACAGCTGTATAAGGGGCCAATTTGATGACTATCAGAACAACTGGCATACTTTGTTCACCTACTTATTTTTTAGATGGTGTCTTGCTCTGCCACCCAGGCTGGAATATATACAGTCATGCAATCACAGCTCACTGCGACCTCAAATTCTTAGGTTCAAGTGATCCTCCTACCCCAGCCTCTCAAGTGGCTAGGACTACAGGCATGTGCCACCACACTCAGCTAATATGTTTTATTTTTTGTAGTGATGGGGTCTTGCTATGTTGCCCAGGCTGGTTTCGAACTCCTGTCCTCAAGTGGTCCTCCCACCTTAGCCTCCTAAAGCACTGGGATTTGTTCACATACTTTTTAAAGCATAAAACTGGATCAGTTATTATGATCTATTTTATTATTAATTAAAGGGATTCTAGCTGCTGAAAATTAAAAAAAATAAAATATGTTGCAAATCTGGGTTTGACTCTTAGCTCTGGCACTATACTGACTTGGACAAATTACTTCATTTTTTGATACACAGTTTTCTTATCATAATGTTGTTATAAGAATGAAAGAATCATAAAATATACAAAAGCAAGCTTCTGGATAGCTGAACATGCAGTAGTTCCTGGAGGGAGGTGTGTCCAGAGAGGACATGGACACTTCACGCCCTTTCCCATACCTTATTATGAATCTCTTCACCTGTATCCTTTGTAATATCTTTTATAATAAAATGACAAATGTAATTATATATATACACAAAAGCACTCGGTATCAAGCCTAGCACACAGCAAGCACTCAATAAGTAGCAAGTTTTCATTATAATTAATTCATTTTAGTGCATCTTTGTGTAAGGACTAGTACTATTCCTAGATATATTTCTAGTACCAAGATGCTACTTATGAGGTCTGACAATTAAGTTCACGAATTCATCTTAGAAAAAGTGCTACATATCCCATTGCTGAATATTTAATAACCTATTTAATACTCCAACAAACTCATTTTACAGTTGAAAAGTCATAAATTGACCATCTTAAGCCAGACTGCCTATGTATGTATGATTCACTGGTATTTAGTATATTTACAATTTTTTTTTTTTTTTTTTTTGAGTTGGAGTCTCACTCTGTCACCCAGACTGGAGTGCAGTGGCCGCTCCCGGCCACCGCAGCCTCGACCTGCTGGGCTCCGGCGATCCTTCCGCCTCAGCCTTCCAAGTAGCCAGAATTACAGGCATGCGCTACCAAGCCCGGTTGATGTTTTTTTTGATTTATTGTAGAGATGAGGTCTCGCTGCCCAGAAGGGTCTCGAACCCGCGGGCTCAGGCAATCCACTCACCTCAGCCTCCCAAAGGCGCGGGATTACAGGCTGAGCCACCGAGCCTGGTTTATTTACAATGTTGTACAGTCATTGCTACTATTTAATTCCAGAACATTTCCATCAGCTTAAGAAGAAAATATGTACCCATTAAGCAGTCACTCCCTATTCCTTGCCTTCTCCTAGCCCTTGGCAACCAGGAATCTGCCTTCTGTCTACATGGATTTGCCTACTCTGGATACTTTATGTAAATGAAACTATAAAGTATGTGGCCCTTTGCATCTGGATCTTTCATTTAGGTTGGCAGTTTCAAGGTTCATTCATGTTGTAGCATACATTAGTATTTCATTTCTTTTCATGGCTGAATAATATTATATCATATGGATATATCACATTTTGTTTATTCTTTCATCAGCTGATGGACTTGTATTGTTGCCACTTTTTGGCTATGCTGAATAATGCTACTAGGAACATTAGTATGCAAGCTTTTGTGGAAACATGCTTCCAGTTCACTCAGATATATATCTTGGAGTGGAACTGCTGGGTCATAGGGTAACTCTGTTTTACATTTTGAGGAACTACCAGATTGTTCTTTAAAGTAGTAGCACCATTTTATATTTCTACCAGCTGTGTCTGAGGGTTCCAATTGCTCTATATCCCTACCAACACTTATTTTCCATTTTTAAATTAACACTGCAGTCTATTTAAAGTAGAAACGCAGGTAGAGAACCCTCACACCCTGCTCCTGTTTCCTTTCTAGTCCAATGGCTTCTTGGCAGTGTGAGCCCTGGCAAGTCATTTATCCTCTCCACATCCTAGGGTTCTCTTCTGTAAAATGAGAGTAATTATAATAATACCTACTTCAGAAGGGTGCCAGGAGAACTTAATGTGATAATTTATGGAAAACCTTAACACATAATAGATACTCAAGAAATGTTCATGTCCAAATTATGGGCTTTGCAGCAACTTGGATGGATTTGGAATCTCTCTTTTTTTTTTTTTAAAGTTGGAGTCTCACTCAGTCACCCAGACTGGAGTGCAGTGGCTGCTCCCGGCCACCGCAGCCTTGCCTGCTGGGCTCTGGCAATCCTTCCACCTCAGCCTTCTGAGTAGCCAGAATTACAGGCATGCGCTACCACATCCAGCTGATTTTTTTGATTTATTGTAGAGATGAAGTCTCGCTGCCCAGGCGGGTCTCGAACCCACGGGCTCAGGCAATCCACTCACCTCAGCCTCCCAAAGGCGCAGGATTAATCTCGCATACTCAGTGATCTATCACCGAAACAAAGAATTGAATAGCACATGTTCTCACTCATAAATGGACCCTGAACAGCTATTATAATACTACAAAAAAGGGATTTGAAGTTGAGGGACACTGCCAGGGGTGGGGCGGGGCACTTAACATCAACAAGGGTAACTGATCCTAATCCAGGCAAAGTGAGGTCCAGTGGGAGGCCCAAAACTTCACCTGCACCTAAACCACTTATGGAAGCAATCCTGACTTGCACCCCAGAACTTTAAAATTTAATTTAATTAAAAAAAATTAAATGTTCATGTCCTTTTTTTTTCACTTAAGAGTATATTAGGCATTTGTAAGCTCGGCAGACATTCTCTCCTGGATTAAGGTGTCAAGATAGAGAATCTTACAATGAGGAACTCTGGAATGAAAGGTTAAATAGTTATTTACCAACTAAACATTAGCAAACTTCCTTAATCATTAGCCAAGTTCGATCTTTAGCTGAAGCAGAGATATTTAACTGAGCATCTGTCTGGACATAACAGGATGTACAGGAAGCAACTGGCCGTCTACAATGGACACACTTAGCTAAGAAGACCAACAACTGACCATGTGAGTTCTGCTCACCAATCCTTACCCCTTCCTCTAGCCCCAAATATACTACATACACTTTAGGTAATGTCTAAGCTATAGCTTGCAACAGGCTCAGTTATAAAACTGAGCAGGGTTTTGTTGTCACCACGTATAGTGGCTAAACTGTCCCCCTAAAATATATGCTCAAGTTCTAATGCCTGGTATCTGTGAATGTGATTTTATTTGGAAATTGGGTCTTTACAGATGTAATCAAGTTAAGATCAGGGTGGGCCGTAAATCCAATGACTGGTATCCTTTTAAGGAGATGTACAGAGACACAGGCACATAAGAGAGAAGATAGCCATGTAAAAGAGAAGGCAGGAATTGGGTCAGTTACAAGCCTACAAACTCCAACAATTGCTGGGGATCATCAGAAGCTGGAAAGTTTCCCTGGAGTCCCTGGAGGTAGCACAGGCCTGATAATACCTTGATTTTGTACTTCTAGCTTCTAGAACTGTGAAAGAATTCCTCCCTCCCTCTCTCCATCCCTCCCTTCCTTCCTTCCTTCCTTTTTTAGCAAGTCGGAGTTTATTAGAAGACAGGAAAGTTCTTGTCAGCAAGAGGGGACCTGAAAGTTGGTTGCCCCATTTCTGTTGTTTTAAGCCATGTAACTTATGATACTTTGTTAAGGAAATCCTAGGAAACTAATACACCATATGATATTTTTGCTCAAAACTGAGCCAGCCTGCTTGGTTGAGATGTCAGGAGTGTGTCTCCTCTACCCTAATGACCAACAAAGGCACAATAGTATTTCTTGGTATCTCAAGCCTTTTCTTTTGTTTGCCTCATTTGTAACTATTTTCTTTCCATCATTTAAAAGCTGGTGCTACATCAGTGCTATAACTCTCATAGAGTCTCACTACCTCTGAGTAGATGCTGGTGGATTACAATGAGGAATCTGGTGGGTCAGTGGTTAGAACATGAGTCAGAGGGGTCAAGGCCCTGGATCCACACCCTATTCAGAACACTCTTTGCCCCTCACCAGCATCTCACAAACATGGTAGCTCAGAGAGAATATGGGTCAGGGCAAACCCAAAGGCAGGCCTGCAAATATAACTTAAAGAATATGGTCTCTTCTCAGTTGCATCACAACAAGGTATAAATCCCAAATGCCAAAAGAGAAAAACCAAAACACAAAAAACCAAATATTAAAAGGGCTTGGAAATTATATTAAAACAAGAGGATAACCTATTATGAAATGCTTAGACAACCTAGGAAAGATCCCCTTTCCAATTTTATATAGATACTAATATCAGTATTGGCATGGCATCTTTCCTAGGTTGTCTAAGCATTTCATAATAGTTCACAGAGCTTTGAATCATTAGGCATGACTGTAGCTAATCACTTGCTAAACATCTGTTCTTCCTTCTAGGAGGCAAGAGCTGAGTCTTCATGCTCTGCGCTAGATTCCCAGGGTCTGGTGCAGAAGTATTGCCGAGTGAATGAATGAATACATGGAAGGGAAGGTGGGTATTCTGGTCTAAGGGTTCTCATCTGTGGGCAGTGATGGGCACATGGCATACTCACTATCAAAGAGGATGATCCTGCCGTCACCACCACAGGGTTGGGTGTGATCTCCAAAGCAGACGCTGTTGCACTCGGTACTGGCTGCTTCCCCGTACTTCCAATAATCAGGATTGTTTCCACAGAAGCAAGCATAACCTGACTCCATCCCAGCAAACTGCCACAACAGAGAAGTAGCACATGGTATGATCAGGGTGTCAGGTGGCCTGAAGGAGCCTAGTGGGTCAGCCCCCAACCAGCAATCAACCTTATTGTCCCAGGTCACCCTTCCCCGGGACCTCTCCCTTATTCCAATCTTGTAACACATAGTTCCAAGCTGACCAGTAACTACGCATCACCAATGTGTTTCACTGTCAGTAAGCATACCTTTTATTTTTATTTTTTGTAGAAATGAGGTCTCACTATGTCACCCAGGCTGGTTCTGAACTCCTGGGCTCTAGCAATCCTCCCACCTCAGCCTTCCAAGGTGCTTGGGATTACAGGCATGAGCTACCATGCCCAGCTTGAGCATTCCTTTTTAGTGTCTGCATTTCTACCGTACTGTTAAGTTTTAAGGGGGAGAAAAACCTCATAAATTGAAACATGAATAATAACAGCTAAATGTTTTGTTGACTGTTTACTATGTGCCAGGTAGTAAGTGCTTTATAGCTAATCCTTAAAGCAAACTCATTATAGACCTCATTTAAAAATTCTAGTTTTAAAAATATTACCATTTAGTATTTTGGTATATAGGTCTATAAATTTTAACCCTTGTATAGCTTTGTGTAATGACCAGTACAATCAGGATACAGAACAGTTGCATCACCCCAAAAACTCTCCTTGTCCCATTGCTTTATAGCCACCCCATGATCCCTGGAAGCCACTGACCAATTTTCTATTACTGTAGTTTTGTCTTTTCCAGAAGGTCATATAAACAGAATCAACAATATATAACCTTTTGAGACTAGCTTCTTTCACTCAGCATAATATCTTTGAGGTCCATCCAAATTGGTATATGTATGAATAGTCTGCCTTTTCTTTTTTTAGAAGAGATGGAGTCTCTGTCATCCAGGCTGGAGCATAGTGACACAATCACAGCTCACTGTAGTCTCAGACCCCTGGGCTCAAGTGATCTCCCCACCTCAGCCTCCTGAGTCTCACTATGTTGACCAGACTGGTCTCGAACTTCTAGCCTCAAGTGATCTCCAGCCTCAGCCTTCCAAAGTGCTGGGATTACAGGCATGAGCTACTATGCCTTGCTGTTTACTTTTTTTCTGAGTTCGAGTCTCACTCCGTCGTCCAGGCTAGAGTGCAACGGCACACTCATGGCCACCCGAGAGTCAACTTGCTAGGCTCTGGTGATCCATTCATCTCAGCCTTCCAAGTAGCCAGAACTACAGGTGCGTACTACCACACCTAGCTAATTTTTTATTTATTGTAGAGACAAGGTCTCACCAAGTTGCCTAGGCTGGTCTCAAACATGCGGGCTCAGGCAATCCACTCACCTCGGCCTCCCAAAGTGCTGGGATTACAGGCATGAGCTACTAATGCCTTGCTGTTTACTTTTTTTCTGAGTTGGAGTCTCACTCCGTCGCCCAGGTTAGAGTGCAGTGGCACACTCATGGCCACCCCAGTTTTGTTTTTTTTTTAAATTGCTGAGCAGAGTACATTGTGTGGATGTACCACAATTCGTTCATCCACCTGGTAGTTTCTAGTTTTTTTCATGATTATGAATAGAACTGCTGTAAGCATTTATGTACTGATTTTTATGTGAATGTAAGTTTTCTTATTTATTTATTTATTTTTGAGTTGGAGTCTCACTCTGTCGCCCAGACTGGTGTGCAGTGGCCGCTCCCAGCCACCACAGCCTCGACCTGCTGGGCTCCGGCGATCCTTCCGCCTCAGCCTTACAAGTAGCTGGAACTACAGGCGTGTGCTATCACACCCAGCTAATTTTTGATTTATTGTAGAGATGAGGTCTCACCAAGTTGCCTAGGCAGGTCTCAAACCCGCGGGCTCAGGCAATCCACTCACGTCGGCCCTCCAAAGTGCTGGGATTACAGGCTGAGCCACCGAGCCCGGCCTGAATGTAAGTTTTCATTTCTCTAGAATAACAACCAGGAATGTGATTGCTGGGTCTTATGGTAAGTGTATGTTTAACTTTATAAAAAAAATTGCCACACTTTTCCAGAATGTCTCCCATTTTAGTTTCACAACAACAACATATCTTTGTCAGCACTTGTTATTGTCAATATATTTTATCTTAGTCATTTTAATATGTGTATGGTGGAATTTCATTGTGGTTTTAATTTGCATTACCTTAATGGTTAATGACATTGACTATTTTTCATGAGCTTATTTGCCATCTATATATCCTCTTTGGTTGAGTATCTGCTCAGGTCTTTTGCCACTTTTAAAAATTGCATTGTTTGTTTTTTTACCATTGTGTTTCTAGAGGTTTTTTGTTTGTTTGTTTTACACATCCTGGATACTAGTCTTTTGTTGCTTATATTATTTGCAAATATTTTCTTCCAGGTTACAGCTTGCTTTTTCATCTCCTTAAAAATATATTTCACAGAGTAAAAGTTTTTAATTTTGATGAAGTCCAAATTAAAATTATCCTTTTTTTATTTTTATGAATCATTCTTTTGGTGTCATGCCTTAAGAATTTTTTGCCTAAACCCAGGTCATATAGATTTTCTCTTGTGTTTTCTACTAAAAGTTTTAGTTCTTCATTATAAAGTTAGATCTAGGATCCACCATGAATTTAGAATGCAGTCTTTTGTGTTTACATTCTTTCAATTAATATAATGCTTTGGAGATTCATCCATGTTGTTTTATTAGTATATCTTAACATATCTTTTCTTCTGATTGCTGAGTACTATTCTACAGTATGAATATTCTATAATTTCCTTATTCATTCATCAGTTAATGGACTTTTAGATTATTTACAGTTTGGAACTATGATGAATAATGCTGCTGTGAACATTCATGTATAAGCCTTTGTGTGAACACAGACTTTTATCTACCTTGGGCAAATATCCAGGTGTGAGATTGCTAAATTGTAAGGTAGGTGCATATTTAATTCTATAAGAAACTTCAAGAGCTTTCTCCAAAGAGGCTATCCATCTCAGATTCCTACCAGCAGGCTAGGAGTTGCTCCACATCCTCATCCATCCTTAGGATCTTCAGTGTCTTTAACTTTAGTCATTCTGGGTGTGTGATGGCACCTCACTGTGGTTTTAATTTATACTTCCCTGATAACTAGTGATGATGAGTATTTTTTCGTGTGTTTATTGGTCAACATTATATTTTTGGGGGTGAAATGTATGTTCAAATCTTTTGCCCATTTCAAAACTGGGTGTGTTATATTATTGATGATAAGAGTTCTTGATATATTCTATATAAAATTCCTTTATCAGATATATATTTTAGCAACCACTTTCTTCCAGTCTGTGGCTTGCCTTTTCATTTTCTTAACTCATTTTTTGGAAGATAAGTTTTTTTGTTTTTTAATTTAAGTGTATACTTATTTGCTTAATATCTGTTTCCCAATAGACTGTGAACTTCATGAGAAGGGAAGGTTTGTCTCCTCTTCCTCCGAAGATACGTTTTTAATATTGATAAGCCCAATTTACCAACTTTTTCTTTTATGGTTTGTCTTTTTAGTGTTCCATTTAAGAAATATTTGTTTAACCAAATATTGTAAGATTTTCTATGTGTATTTTTCTAAAAGCATAATAGTTTTAGCTCTTCTAAAAATTGAAATGTAATTCACATAATATTCACCATTCTTTTTTTTTTGAGTTGGAGTCTCACTCGGTCGCCCAGACTGGAGTGCAGTGGCCACTCCCGGCCACCGCAGCCTCGACCTGCTGGGCTCCGGCGATCCTTCCACCTCAGCCTTCCGAGTAGCCAGAATTACAGGAGCGCGCTACCACACCCAGCTGATTTTTTGATTTATTGTAGAGATGAGGTCTCGCTGCCCAGGCGGGTCTCAAACCCACGGGCTCAGGCAATCCACTCACCTCAGCCTCCCAAAGGTGCGGGATTACAGGCTGAGCCACCGAGCCCGGCCAATATTCACCATTCTTAAGTGTATATTTCAGTGGTTGTTAGTATCCTCACTGTGTTGTGCAACCACTACCACTATTTAATTCTAGAACATTCATCACCCTGCAAAGAAACCCTGTACTGATTAGCAACGAGTCCTAATTCCTCCTGTCTCCCACCTTTTGGCAACCACTAACCTACTTTCTGCTTCTATCGATTTGTCTATTCTAGATACTTCATATAAATGGAATCATACAATATGATGAGCCTTTTGTGTCTGGCTTATTTTACTTAGTGCTTATTTTTAGTTATCTCAGCAAAATACAATTATATCTTTATTTTTTTCTATAGTTACATAGGCACAGAGCCATTACCTTGAACCTCTGACTCCGACAGAAACTGATACAGGTTTGTATGGTGAGTTTGTTAGACGTTTTACTGGTGCCAGTTAGAGGAGGTGGGTTTCCATGATCCTTGTAGCAGCCTAGGTTTCCAGGCACTAGAGAAAAAAACAACAAAAGAATTTCACAACATCTGGCTGTGAAACACCAAGAAGGAAAAGCGATTTATGCCAGGTACTTTCATCTCGGCCAATATTTCCACTCCTGAGGTACAAACAAATGACAAGCAACCAGCTTTAAAACAGCAGCCTTAGTGTCCTCTGATAAATTTCATGTTTTTGTATTATTTTGAAGAGTATGTGAGACCTAAGTCCATCTTTAACCCTAAGGCATGTGTTTACCTATTCAATATTGATAGGATTTAGTATAGAGAGAGCTAGGAACAATATCCTAAAAACAGAGAAGCTACAATCCATAAATTATGTTTCAGAGTTGTTAGAAGGCAGAAAAAGCCCAATATCCTATACCATGTGGCTAAACCCCTCGCCCCTTGAAAAACATAAGTAGGTTTTCCCCATGGGCTTTAGTTGAATATATTAGTGTCCTATTGCTGCTGAAACAAATTATCAAAAACCTAGTGGCTTAAAATAACATAAATTTATTATCTTTCTGTTCTGGAGGTCAGAAGTACTAAGTGGGTCTTCTGGGGCTAAAATTGACGTGTCAGCTGAACTGAATTTCTCTTGGAGGCTCAAGGGGAGGGCCTTTTCAACCTCTTGCAAGCTGTCCATATTCCTCGGCTTGTAGCCGCACCATTCTGCTCTCTGATTGTCATCACCTTTCTTTCCCTCCCTCTGCTTCCATTGTCATACTGCCTTCCTGACTCAGCTGCTTCTGCCTCTCTAAGGACCTTGTGATTACATCGGTCCAACCTGGGTGATCCAGGATAATCCATCTAAAAATCCTTAACTTAATCACATCTGCAAAGCTTCTTATGCTATCTACGGTAACATACTCATAGATTTTGGGGATTACATGTAGACATCTTTGGAGGGCCATTATTCAGCCTACCACACTGAGCCTATTAGTGTTTCACAACCACACATCAGATAGTTTGGTCCGGTAGAAAAAGCTATAGCTGGCTGAGAATAAAGAAATCTAAATATATGTACCAACTGTGGTAGGTGGTTTTCAAAGAGGAATCTCAATGATGCTACCACTGTGATTTAAGAAATTTACATTTGATCTCTGTCCTGGTTTCTGGCACAGAGTTATTAACTCTCTTAGAATTTTCTGGGTGATTGAAGCACCTTTTATTCTAATGAGGCAAGTCTTGGTGGGTTCCTGGATAGCTTCAGGATGGAAGCTGGTCACAAAAAATATGAAACATTAGAAGCGTGGAACTTTCAGTCCTACACCCAGTCATCCATCGTCCAGGGAAGAAAGAGAGGCTAAAAATTGAGTTAATAATCAGTAATGCCTATGTGATAAAGCCCATAAAAAAAATCCCTAGAAGATAGGTTTGGGCTTCCCAAAGGCGCCTGTAATCCCGCGCCTTTGGGAAGCTTCCAGGCTGGTCAACACATATGTGCTAGGTATGACTCACTCCACAAGAACAGAAGCTCCTGTGTTTGGGACCTTTCTGGACCTCACCCTATGTACTTTGTTATCTGTCTGTTCATCTGTATCCTTTATTATATCTTTTATAATAAACTGGTACATATGCTTCCCTGAGTTATGTGAGCTGTTATAGTAAATTACTGAACCTGAGGAGATCATTACGGGAACCCCTGATTTGCAGCTAGATGGGACAGAAGCATGGGTACACTTGGAGGACCCACTACTTTCAGTTGGGTTCCAAAGTGGTGGGCAGTCTTGTGGGACTGAGTCCTTAATCTGTGTAGGACACCCGAGTGGTGTCTGGAGAGTTGGAGAATTTACTGGTTTGGGAAAAACTCATACATCTGATGTCAGAATAAAAGCGTTTGAAGATACAGAAAAAACTGATTTTTTCCCAACCCCCCATTCATCTGTTGATGCCTGAATCCCCAATATGAAGATATTTGGAGGTGGGGCCCCTAGGAGGTAATTAGTTTAGATGAGGTCATGAGGGCTGAACCCCCATGATGAGATGACTGCCCTTAAAGAGGAAGAGACCAGCCAGGCTCAGTGGCTCAGCCTGTAATCCCGCGCCTTTGGGAGGCTGAGGTGAGTGGATTACCTGAGCAACTTGGCGAGACCTCATCTCTACAATAAATCAAAAATCAGCCGGGCATGGTAGCACGTGCCTGTAATTCCGGCTACATGGAAGGCTGAGGCAGAAGGATCGCTGGAGCCCAGCAGGTCGAGGCTGCGGTGGCGGGGAGCGGCTACTGCACTCCAGTCTGGGTGACAGAGTGAGACTCCAAATCAAAAAAAAAAAAAAAGAGGAAGAGACCAGAGCCCTCTTCCTCTCTGCCATGTGAGGAAATAGCAGGAAAGCAGCTGTCAGCAAACAAGGAAGAGGGTGCCTCACCAGGCACTGAGTCTGCTGACATCTTGACCCTGGACTTCCCAGTTTCTAGAACTGTGAGAAATAATGTCTGTTGTCCAAGCCACCCACTCTATGGTATTCTGTTACAGAAGCCTGACTATTTAAGAAGATCTCTCCTCCTGGTATTTACTCCCTTGTGTAATCTCCTCCCCTTAAGCGTGGACTGGACTGCTGACTTGCTACTGACCCACAGAAAGTAGCAAAATTGATGGAATGTCACTTCTGTGATTAGGCTACAAGAGATTATGACTTCACCTTCCTAGCAGACTCTCTATTGCCTCCTTACCTTGTATACTTATATGATGTAACATGCCATGTCAGAGGCCATGTAGTAAGGAACTGAGGATGGCCTTCAGCCAACATCCAGCAAGAAACTGAGAATTTTAGTCAAACAGTCCACAAACAGCTAACTCATAACTAACTACTATACAAGGTTGGAGTTGATCTTTCCCTAGTCAAGCCTTCAGATGAGACTCTAGTCCTGGCAGAATCTTGGTTGCAGCTTTGTGAGAGGCCTTGAAGCAGAGGATCTTGCCAAGTCCTGACCCACAAAATGTGTGAGACAATAAATGTGTGTTGTTTTGAGTCACTAAATTTTGGGGTAATTTGTTACACAGCAATAGATAACTAATATGGCTTATAATACATACTAAATTATGTTTATTGAATGAAGGAATAAATTCATTGTGGATCAGAGAGAAATCGATTTCTGTGGACCTTAGTTTTCCATCTGTATTATCAAGTTATAAATCATTCCACTACCAGTTGAAGTCATTTCTCATTCTCCATTTGTTTCTCATGATTTATATAACTGAAGATATAGCAAGACATGAATGAGGTCTGGTCCCAGAAGCCCTTCTAGGTCAACTGAGAGTTATAATCCAATTCCAAAGTGACAGTCATACAGACTCTCAGAGAGCGATTTTCCCTTTATGTTTAAGACTGGAAAACAGCATTGTCCCCTTTAATAGGCTTCATATCCACATTAGTCTTTTGAGCTTATAAAAATAAATGCTTGTATTTGTGTGTATGCACACACATACACTTTTAAAAATTTCTCCCACCATTTAACAAGCTCATTTTAAATTGGCAAGAAGTACCTCTGTTAACCCAAAGACTCACCCTTCCCCCTCTAAGTCAAGTGGTTACCTTTCTCTCTTGCGTCACACATGGTTCAAATATAACAAATGTGCCTCACCACACAAAAGTTAAAATGCATCCTTCAGAAACAAACCAAATCTCTATAGTAGCAAATGTAAACAGAAAAGCTCTAGGCAGTAGGAGTCCAGTGTTTGGTGAGGGCCCAGCTTGGAAATGTCTGGGTTTTAGGGTTTAAACAACTACAGGAATTCAAGCATCTCTAGTCAGGTGCGTATGATATAAACTGAATTTGTGAAAGGGACTTTGCACATGGAAACCTGGCCCTTAATGGGCCTTAATAAGAACTACTTGATCATGATCACCATGGTCATTTACTCTGATTTTTATCTTATTTATTCCATCACGCTTACAAGTAAGCCTGTTATTATGTATTAGTTTACAGAGAACCCAAGGCATATAATCATGTTAAGGTCAGACATAAACAAGGCCATGGGTTGCATTAATGCAGTTGAAACCTATAAGCTTTATTCACAACAATAGGTGAGCAAATTCAGGCAGCTTGTGTTCCAGTGAGACAGTGAGGTCTTGAAGCATACCATGAGGTGGATCACTGGGAATCAGATTACAGCCTGCTGCTGCTCTAATCTGTCTGAACATCAGTGGCCTGAGTATCATCCTTGCCCCCGACTCAATCACTTGTCAATTGTGACACTGTCAATTCAACCTCCTAAAATATCACACACATCTGTCCATGCTTCTCTATCCATGCTGCCACCTCCACTTTTTGGGCCTCTGTCTCCTCCCACTTAGACCACTGCATCAGACCCCCTATTCTAGGCGTTCCCTCCTCTAATCTAGTTAGTAAATGGCAATCAGAATAATCTTTACAGTACATTCCAGGCAAAAGCCTGAGGCAAGAAAGACATTGGCCTTTGCAGGAACAAGTGAGCGTGACCAGTGACAGAGAAAGAGAAAAGCAGCAGCAGCTGGGGAGGTAAGTGGAGCCCTGTCTAAAACCCTCAAAGCTCTTTGGCTGCCCCCACAGATGAAGTCCAAACTTTCTCATGTGGTATACAAGGCCCTGCCCCATCTGTGCTACTACCTGTCCACCAACCTGACCTCTCTCTCTCCCCTTTGGTTCACATTCTATAAGAATACCAAACTGTTTATTTGTAAGTTTCCCAGCTTCCTGGTCTCTGGTTTTTTGTTGTTGTTTTTGAGTCAGGGTCTTACTCTGTTGCCCATACTGGAATACAGTGGAACAATCACAGCTCACTGCAGCCTTGAACTCCTGGGCTCAAGCAATCCTCTTTCCTTGGTCTCTCAAGTAGCTGGGATTACAGGTGCATGCCACCACACTTGGCTAATTTTTTGATTTTTTTGTAGAGATGAGGTCTGACTATGTTACCCAGGCTGGTATCAAACTCCTGGGTGCAAGCAATCTTCCTGCCTTGGCCTTTCAAAGAGCTAGGATTACAAGGGTGAGCCTGGCCTCTGGATTTTGCACATGCCACTCCTTCTGCTTAGAATACTCTTCCCTTCTGAAGATTTTGGCCTGGGCATCATTTCCCCTGGGAAGCCTGGATGGCCCTCCCATCCTCCCTACTCCCATTCCCACAAAAAATAGGGTTATGTGCTCCCCTGCTGTATAATCCTAAAGCAATCTATGCTGAGTTTGATTCTAAACATCTGTTTACTTGTCTTTCTTCCTGATTAACCATGTCCAACTTAAGGGCAGAACTGTATCATCCACACACCACTGTAATCCCAGGATCTGGAATGGTGCCAGTAACACAGCAGGAGCTCTAGGACTGTGTGCTGAATGAAGAAGCTCATCCTGTGTCACCCACTGAAATCACAGAATGAGTGGGTAAAGGTACTTCTTAGGCAGCAGTGAATGAACAAGATGAGTAGAAGTGAAAAGAAGAGTTGATCTGCATAATGATATCCACTTAAAGCTAGCAACTATTGGTGTTGACTGTCTTCTTTGGCTATCTAGAAGCATCAAACTGAGTTTTCTATAATTCTTATTTTTTGTTTTTGTTTGTTCATTTGTTTTTGAATCAGGATCTCACTCTGTTACCCAGGCTGGAGTATAGTGGCATGACCATGGCTCACCACTGCCTCCACCTCCTGAGGTCAGGCAATCCTTTTGCCTCGCCTCTCAAGTAGCTGGGACTATAAGCGCACACCACCATGCCTGGTTTATTTTTTAAATTTTTTGTAGAGACAAGGTGTTGCCATGTTGTCTACGCTAGTCTCAAATTTCTGGATTCCAGCAATCCTCCCTCCCAGGCCTCCTAGAGTGCTGGGATTACAGACATGAGCCACTGTGCCTGGCCAAAATGCTTAACTTTAAAACTTGAAATTTTAATTATTTTGGATAAAACCTTTCTAAAATGCATTAGATATTCCTTAAACAAATTTAACATAGTTTAGCCTACTTTACATTTTTCTTGGTAACTTGAAGTCATCAAATGTACTTTAAAATGGCCCCAGAACAGTGTGTTTTTTTATGCTCATGTCTGACTTTAATAGTTAATTTATCTCTTTGGTTGCTGTCTTAGTCAGCTCAGGCTACTATAACAAAATACCAGTGACTGATGGCTTAAACAACAGACATTTTCATTTCTCACAGTTCTGGAGGCTGGGAAGTCCAACCAGCAGATTCAGTCCCTGATAAGGGTCTTCTTCCTGGCTTGCAGATGGTCGTCTTCTTGCTGTGTCCTCACATGACAAACAGATATCAAGGTCTGGTCTCTCTTCTTCTTTTTATAAAGACCCATCATAGGGTCCCACATTTATGATCTCATATAAAGCTAATTACCTCCCAAGGGTCCCATCCTCAAATATCACACTAGGGGTTAGGGCTTCAACATAAGAATTTGTGGGGGGTGGTGTGCACAAAACATTCAGCCCCAAACAGTTGCTGTCAAGGCTGCTATAACTTCAGAACATTAGAACTGAAACAGAGAGTACCTACTTCTCACTACTGTCAGTGCCTGCAGTCTTTGATTAGCCTCTTCTTAATTTTTGCTGCTTCTTAGGCTTAGAACAAAACCATGGAGTTTATTGGAACAGTATTAAAAATAAGAATAAACAGGTTCTAAAACAAAGAAGGCCCTTGTGCTCCCCACCTTCTGTCATCCATTTTGTACTCGAGAATTGGTTTTGCTTGCTTATTTCCCAGTACTTGGCAGTATTCTAAAGGGTACTGGTGCCCATCATGTGTCCAGGAGCAGCTGGTATTTTGCAGTAAGACAAATCCTAGGGTAAGTTCTGGCCTCTCCATCACGGCCTTTCTAAGCTCAGTTTCATCAACTGTAGAATGAGAAACAATATAGACCTCAAAGGGTTCTTGTGAGAAATAAAAGGAGATAATGTAAATAAAGTAAATACCACAAGGCCTGGCAGACTAGTATGTGCTGAATAAAGTGTTTATTATCATTATATATAATAAGGTTTTTTCATTCTTCACCACACAAACAAGAACAGCTTGCTGAGTAATAGAAAAATAAAACAGCATTGATTTAAAAGAAAAACCAAAGGCAGCCACCTCAGAAAACTGTTTGATTCCAGATATTAAAATATTAATCTTTTACATCTGTAGAGCATACAGTACATTCTCATTCTCACATAAGTCATTTCACATGAAGCTCTAGTCCTTCAGGAAGGCAGGACAAATGATATTATTACTAATGGACAAAAGAGGAACCAGTTTAGAGCTCTTAACCTCTTAAAGTTAAGAGACTTTTCTCGGGATACTCATGACAGAACTCGAGAGCAGGGGCAAGCTCCATGGTTGCAGATTCCCATTCCATGGTTTTTTGTTGTGTCCCTGACCCTTTTCTTAGAGGGCCAGTCTAGGAAACTAAAAGAAAGTGACTCCCTGAGATTCAAGACTGCATCCTCAAAAACATTAGTCCCACAGTGCTCTGTGTACCATGAAGAAAGCCTCTAGGATAGTGTGGTCAGCCTCTGAGGGGGCCACTGCCCTCTGACTCGTTCTGGAAAGTGTGGCTCTAAGTCTCGCCTGAGAAGACACATCATGTAATCTTCAAAAGCATTACTGGTCAACTGAGTGGATTTCCAGGCCGTGTCCCACACTCAGTGTTTCCCAGAAGCAGGGAGAAAAGTCGATTTTAAAAAGGATATTTGTTCTCAAATTCTTTTTTACTTTCAAGGCCACTTTAAAGTGCTTGTGGCTTGGTCATGCATTTTTTCCTCTTACCAAAGAGGCTTCATCACTTTCAATTTTTAAAAAATTGTCTTAACATACAAATGGATCCCTTGTTTTTCATAGTAGAGGCTTTAAAACTCAAAGCAATTAATTAACAAAATTCAACTTTTAGGGTTCTTGACCAAGATAAAAATTTTAGAGACAGCTGAGGGGAGATAATCCTCCACTTAGATTAACCCAGAAGCAACCAGGCAGACTTACTAAATACCTGTTAGATTTGAATATAATTAAGGCTTCATGATGAGGGTGCAATATACACCTCCATGGATACCTCTACAGCTGATAGCTCTTCTCTGGGAACCAATCATCACCAACAGCGCCTTCTCAGAGAATCTGCTCCAATAACTGCAGCTGGTTGGGGACCAGCCAAGGACTCCATCCTCTGGCCACAGTTGACTCACACTAAGCCACCAGATTCTCTCTCCCAGGAAGCTAGAATTGGGATCCACTCAGTGAATTGTAGACACTGGAATTGTAGAGATATGTGAAATTGGGATATGTGTAGGGATATGTTTGGGCCATGTGAGTGGATGAGTGAGCCAGTTATGCTGGTTCACAAAGAGTAAGAAGAACAGATGGAAGAAAATGTGAACCTAGAGAGAGATGAGAGTGCATGCTTTCTTTTTCTGGGTTCTTGGGACATAAGGATTGGGTTCTGTGATATACCCCAATGTTCTTCCAATAAATTCCTTTTGCTCAGGTTAGCTTGAGTGAGTTCTAGTCCTACTAACCAAACAATTCTTGTCAATGACAGAGGGCATGCCCATCACGGTAAAAGTTCCATTTGAATACAAATCTTTAGATGGTAATTCACATAAGAAGCAGCCCTAACTGTTGTTACGTTATTATGTTTTCTATTCCACTGCTCTGACCAGATCTTGGATATTTGCTTTAAGAAACCTGAAGCAAAGTTCTTGTCCTAGAAAACTCTTTCCATGGCTCTGCAGAACTCCTTTTTTTCCTTACAAGTAAAATCTTCTTCTTCAGAAATGAGTAATTCCTCTGCTGACTTTAAATGTCATTTAACCCTGTGTTGATACCATCTTTTGCCCCAAGGACTCCACACCAATATCTCAGTAGCTGATTTCTCCCCTCCATGGAAATAAGAACTAAGAACACCTGAGATGATGCTGTTGGTATTAGAGTACCAGTCAATTTAAATACTTCTTTCAGAGCATCGATGAGTTAAATGTGGATTCATCCATACCTTTAGGTCTGTGACCATGTGCACACAGCATCCTGTCCTGTCCATAGGCAACTTCGGCTCCAAATCTGACAGCTGCCGTCTTGGTCCAAGTCCTTCTCATAATATGGCCCCATCCTATCTCTTAACTTTATTTCTAAACATATACTTTCTTTTCAGGCACTCTGATTCTGCAAACAACCTTACTTTTGTCTCTGAGTCTCATATCTATTCATCCAAATAAGTAAATAAGCACAACTTTTTTTTTCCTCTACGAAATTCTACCTTTAGAAAAGGTAGCAAGAGTTCTAAGGATCCTGATCTCATGCTGCCAGGATGTATCACAACATTAGTTCCCTCGTGGTAGGGAGTCTGTCTCTGAAATTCAATTTCTGGTAATTTAATGTAGTAGTCTCCAAATGATGCTCTAATAATTTCTCTTCTCCCTGTCCATGTGTGTTGCTCCCACTTTAAGAGTTGGAACTGATTTCTCCTCTTCATTTTTTTTTGTTGTTGTTGTTGTTGAGTTGGAGTCTCACTCTGTCGCCCAGACTGGAGTGCAGTGGCCACTCCTGGCCACCGCAGCCTCAACCTGCTGGGCTCCGGCGATCCTTCTGTCTCAGCCTTCCAAGTAGCTGGAACTACAGGCACGTGCTACCACGCCCGGTTAATTTTTTTATTTATTGTAGAGATGAAGTCTCGCCAAGTTGCCCAGGCGGGTCTCGAACCCACAGGCTCAGGCAACCCACTCACCTCAGCCTCCCAAAGCACGGGATTACAGGCTGAGCCACCAAACCCGGCTTCTCCTCTTACTAAATCTGTGCTGGCCTTGTGACTTTGTTCAGTAGAATGTGGTGGGCTTCTGAGTTTCATGCCTTAGGAGGACTGGCAGCTTCTGTTTCTTCTCTCTTGGAAGTGAGCCACATAAGAAGTCTGAATATCCTGCTGTTCAGAGGGGTCACCAGGTAGAGGCCCGAAGTTCTCCTGAATGATAGCAGAGCTCCCAGCTGAATGCAGTTGCCTGAATGAGTCCATGTAAGAGAAGCAGAAAAACCACCCAGGCCAAAACTCAGCCAATCCACAGAACTGGGAGAAATGGTGAACTGTTGTTATTTTAGGTCACTAGGGTTTAAGGTGGCTGGTTACCCAGCAATAAAAAACTGAAACACATCGCTTGATAAAAAGTCAGTCCAAGTTCAAGGGGAACAATACAGCTGTGTCCCTGGGAAGAAAAGTTCAGATTGTTGACTTGGACTTTATTGAGGGGGCACCATAATATCCCAGGCAGAGAGCCATCTTTTACTCTTCCTTCTTATATATTCCACTTGTCATCAGTCTTTCTCCTAAGTACATCTTTTTTTTTTTTTAACTGTGGGGTACAATTCAGGGTTAGGTGTATAAATCTAAATACATCCTGAACTTAATCCTTCTTGTCTTGCCTCACTGCTGCCACAACAGCCCAGACTCTTAGCCTCTGAATTTAGAAATCTATACCCATCTTCTCCTCTCAAACTTCAAGCTTCTGGTTCATCCTGTGACATTGGGCTTGTCTTTCTAAACTAGAGCTTTCAGCACATCAGTCCTATCTCATTAGCTCTGGCTTTCAAGGTCTGACCTGGGTCCTTTCTATCTACTTCTCTATTCCAGGCAGCCTGGATCCCAACCCACATGCATATCAACCTCACAACCTTCTTCCAAGCCTCTGTCATGCTGTTCCCTGACCTAGTGTGCCCTGACCTGTCCAGCCCCCATCCAACTCTTTCTTCTAATTTCCCAATTTCCGCAATCCTAACTGAATCCTCTTAGCTTCAAAAGTACGCGGCACTCTACCTCGTAATTCAACACATATAATTGGTGAGCTAGCCTGCAATTTTCTTATGATTTATAACTCAAATTCCTAATTACCTCATAAGATTGAGGGGCTATTTCTTATGTTTATGTATGTTCCTTACAGGCAAGTGCTGGTGTAAAGATTTTTAGTAAAGTTGTCCCTATTGGTTTGAATCATTTTCCCTTTTTAAGCCATTAGTACGCTTTACACAATTGTGCCTTAGAACATTTTGTATCTGTCACTGAACCAATGTCCAAAAGTCTGCATTTTTTATGGAAAATTAAATAACATCCTCTGCCAAAACAAAAAATAATCAAGTACATGCCAGATCTGAAACTATAAAACTGCATTATAAGAAAAAATGTGGGGCCTTTTGTATTCCCTGAGTCCAGTGCCACAGCAGGCCCCAGGGAACAGCCATCACAGCAGCTGAGGCCTGGTACCAATCCCCATGGTCAGTCAGATAAAAAAGGGATGGACAAGCCAGGTTCAGTGGTTCATGCCTGCAGTCCTAGCACTTTGGGAGATCGAGGTGGGCAGACTGCTTGAGCCCAGGAGTTTGAGACTAGCCTTGGCAACTTAGCAAAATCTTGTCTCTACAAAAATAAAAAATAAAAAAATTAACCAGGCATGGTGGCATACACCTGTAGTCCCAACTACTGAGGATGCTGAGGAGGAAGGATCACCTGAGCCCAGGAGGTCGAGGCTGCTGTGAGCCATGATCATCGTGACCATGCCACTGCACTCCAGCAACAGTGAGACCCCAACTCAAAATAAAATAAAATAAAAGGATGGACAGAAATAAAAAGCAGTTTATAAATAATACATTCTGGGAATTAGATACCAGTAGTAGTCCATTTCCAGGGGAAAGCACACCACCACAGTAGGCTGGGATTTTCATGCCTACCATACACATTTTATTCATTTAATCTTCAAAACAATCCTGGAAGGCACAGATGAGGAAACCACAGCTTAGAGGAGAGTCATTTTGCTAAAGTTATTTGGTGAATAATGATTCAAACCTAAGTGAGTATGACTCACATGTCTGCATTCTTTCCACCAGCTTGTGTTGTCTCCTATGGGAAGAAAGATGACTTCATGGCAAAAAGAAAGAATATTTAGCAATAGCACCTGTTATAACCTCCACTGTGCTAGGTGTGGGGAAAATTGTTGAAATATATAGCTCTTTTTAGTGACTGCCAAGGATAGTTTTGAGGGGTAAAGCCCTCATAAATTCCATCAGCATCTCTCCACAAATAACCATATAATCCAAGTAATATGAGGGAGGTGCCTGTTCTGCAAATATAGCTTCAAGAGAACCCCTCAAGTGCTCTCTCTATCTTTCTTTCTTTTAAATGACATTTGCTACATTGCCCAGGCTGGCCTCAAACTCTCAGGCTCAAGCCATCCTTCTACCTCACCCTTCTGTGTAGCTGGAACTACAGGAAGGCACCACATGCCTGGTTCCCTTTCCAGTTTAATCTCTCCTTTACAGGAATGCCAGAGCTACCCTTGTTCCTGCCTTTGAACAGCTTTTAGCTGGAAAAACAAAACTACCCACATAAAATGAAAATAAACAATATTGAACAGGATTCTGCAATGCAAATTTGGGCAGTCTAAAAGGGTTCAATTAACAATGTCAAGTAATTGTAATTCAAAGACAAAAGAGGTAACAAAAATTAGTCTGTATAATTTGTACCATTAATGTTCCTTCCAATATTACTTGGGTATTAACTAAAGTTGAAGGCTTCATTTCAGCTGTAAAGTATAAATGGTGTACAGACACAGTGTTGACAGAGACCCTGAGGCCCTGAGGCACAGTGTTGGGAAAGACAAAGGTGCTGATGGAGTATTTTGTGCAGTAGGCCCAACCCAGGGATCCTTTTCCCAGCTGAGAACAGATGGGCTGGGAACACCGCAGAGAAGACCCAGCATTCGGCAGAGTGGCTCTGTTGTGCAGCAAATGCTTCCTGAATCCCATCACAGCCTGCTTTACTCCTGGGGCTTGGGATTTTCCAAAACCAAAGACAAAAAGAAAGTAACTTAGTGCTAACAGCATGAACTGCAGACCCTCTGTCGCCACTGAGTTAATCCTTTGGTTTCTACAATGTCAAAAAAGCAATCTTAATAATTCACCATACTATCAGAATTTCAAACTTTAATTCCCAAACCATTCACAAAGAAAATTCTGAAGAATGATCTCAACAGTAGCCCACATCCATTCTAGGGCCCCTGTTTTCAAGGAAATAAAGGAAACGTTCTCAAGTACTAGAAGGAAAAGGCACTATCTTGTTATCAGGAGTCCTAGATTCAAATCTTGTTTGGTCCAAAGTGTAATCCTCATCAAATCATCTAACTATCTAGTCTCGATTTTCTAATTTAAGAAATGGGAGAGGGAAAGTGGATATGCCACCTGATTCAATCGTTGAAGGGGTTAAATAATATAATATGAATATAGGTGTTTTTGTATATAATAGGTACTCAACAATAGCTGAAACACTAAACAAACATCAGTGCTGACATTAAAATGCAGAAAATGCTGACAGAAACAAAATATTTTCTATAATCTAAAAACTGCTTTGACCACCACTGTCACAGTGCTCTGGGCTTTTTATTCAAACTCTAAACACAGCTTTAAAAACTTATATTAGGGATCACAATAAAACAGCTTTTAAATTATGTTTTTTGGGGGCTGTTTTTATAAGGCAAATGCTAATATTAGAGGAACAACAAATCTATATTCAAAAAATGAGGTATTTGTTCTTCTTTTCTCTCTCTCTTTTTTTTTTTTGAGTTGGGTCTCACTCTGCCACCCAGACTAAAGTGCAGTGGCCGCTCCCGGCCACCGCAGCCTCGACCTGCTGGTCTCCGGCGATCCTTCCGCCTCAGTCTTCCATGTAGCTGGAACTACCGGTGCGCGCTACCACGCCTGGCTAATTTTTTGATTTATTGTAGAGATGAGGTCTCGCCTGCCCAGGCGGGTCTCGAACTTGCGGGCTCAGGCAATCCACTCACCTCAGCCTCCCAAAGGCGCAGGATTACAGGCTGAGCCACCGAGCCCAGTTTTTTTTTCGTTTTTTTTTTTTGAGTTGGAGTCTCACTCTGTCACCCAGACTGGAATGCAGTGGCATGATCAGAGCTCACTGCGGTCTCAACCTCCTGGGCTCAGGTCATCCTCCTGCCTCTGCCTCCCAAGTAGCTGGTACTACAGGCACATGCCACCATGTCTGGCTAAGTTGTCAATTTTTTGTAGAGATGAAGTCTCACTTTGTTGCTCAGGCTGGTCTCAAGCTTTTGGACTCAAGTGATTCTCTTGCCTCGGCCTCTTGAAGTGCTGGGATTACAAGCATGAGCCACCATGCCTGTCCACAAGGCCAGCTATGACTTGGTTAAAAGGAACTTGAGCTGGTGAGGTTACAGCTGAGATGGACCTAAGGTTCCATATTGCAAAGGTGCTATCACTGACATCCTCTTAGGGGTGGTCTATGAATGATACAATCACTAGAGAACTTCTCATGGATTAAAAGGGTGAATTCTCACCCTAAATTCCTAAATACAGAGGCTTAAGGAACTGTGGAGAATTATCTCCTTCAGATCCTCAGCACTCTCCTCAGCCTCGTCATTATCTTCCTGGATCAAGTCCAAGCCCTGTACCCAGACCCTAAAACCTGCTATCATCTGGTCCCATCTACTTCTCAGATCTCATCTCCTGCTAGTTCCTTCTTAAAATTCATGTTTCAGCAACATCAACTGGCTTGGAGTTCATCTGCGTGCATGTGTGCGTGCATGTGCATGTGTGCACACATGTGGGTGCAAACTGTTTCCTCTACCTCCATTGCCTCCCTACCCCACCCCACCCAGCCCTAACATCTAGAACCTCTACTACTAAAAGCTACTTAAAATGTGGTCCTGCAGCTCTAGCATCCCAGGTCTGTGTTAGAAATATAGAATCTAAGGCCCATTCCAAAACTATTGAATAAGAAATCTGTATTTTAATGAGATTCCAGGTGATCAAATGCACCTTAAAGTCGAAAAACCCTACACTAAGACCCCACTCCTTCCAGAAGCCCTCTTTGGGTGCTCCCAACCTTTTGCTCACCTCACCTATTACAGAGTATTTTGCACATGCTTATCTGTTCATGTACCAGTCTTCTGTGCTAGACTGTGGGCTCTCCACAGGCTGCAGACCATACCACCCTTGTGTCCCCCATTTTGTACAAATCTGGCCTATAGTCAGAACTTTAAAAATGTCATTTGTCGGTGGCTCAGCCTGTAATTCCAGCACTTTAGGAGGCCGAGGTGAGTGGATTGCCTTAGCCCATGGGTTCGAGACCAACCTGGGCAACTTGGCGAGATCTCGTCCTACAATAAATAAAAAATTAGCCGGGTGTGATAGCATGCGCCTGTAGTTCCGGCTACTTGGAAGGCTGAGGCGGAAGGATCGCCAGAGCCCAGCAGGTTGAGGCTGCGGTGGCCAGGAACGTGCCACTGCATTCCAGTCTGGGAGACAGAGTGAGACTCCAACTCAAAAAAAAAAAAAGAAAGAAAGAAATGTCATTTTATCACGGCTAATAATGTCTAAATATATCTAAAGTTCTTGTGATTTTTAAATCTTAATAACTAACTTTAACTTCAATAACTAATAGTTTTAATAAGTTTAATAACTAAACTTTGGCCAGGCTCAGTGGCTCACTCTGTAATCCCATCACTTTGGGAGGCACAGGCAAGTGGGTTACCTGAGCCCATGGGTTTGAGACCAGCCCGGGCAACTTGGCAAGACCTCGTCTCTACAATGAATAAAAAAAATTAGCCGGGTGTGGTAGCGCACGCCTGTAGTTCCGACTCTTGGAAAGCTGAGGCAGAAGGATCACCTGAGCCCAGCAGGTCAACGCTGGGGTGGCTGTGAGTGTGCCACTGTACTCCAGCCTGGGCAACAGAGTAAGACTCCAACTCAAAACAAAACAAAACAAAAACTAAACTTTAATATGGAAGTCAGATACCTGTGAGCTATGTGTAAAAAGATTATAATTTAAGTTAATCATGTTACAGATTTGAATCCAGATACTCTGAATGCTGTGCTTATGTGTCTGTCATATTTAAAATATTATAACATGAATTTAAAATTTTATTTTTATAATGAAAACTTTCAAACATACACAAAAGTAGGAAAGAATAATAAATCCATCACTCAGTATCAACAAATATGCACTTTTTAAAAAACCATTCTTGTTTTATCTATTTCCCTCACCCCCACCAAGTCAGTCTTTGGGGAGCTGGACTGTTTTAAAACCAACCACAGATATAATGTCATTTCAACTACAAATATCTCAGGATGTATCTGTAATTTTATTTATTTATTTATTTTTTTGAGTTGGAGTCTTACTCTGTCGCTCAGACTGGAGCGCAGTGGCCGCTCCCGGCCACCGCAGCCTCGACCTGCTGGGCTCCAGCAATCCTTCCGCCTCAGCTTTCCGAGTAGCTGAAACTACAGGCGCGCGCTACCATGCCTGGCTAATTTTTTGACTTATTGTAGAGATGAGGGCTCGTCAATTTGCCCAGGCGGGTCTCGAACCCGCGGGCTCAGGCAATCCACTCACCTCAGCCTGCCAAAGCGCAGGATTACAGGCTGAGCCACCGAGCCCGGCTGTATCTGTAATTTTAAAGGACTCTAACCAGCATGTCATTACGGTCGCTAGTAAAATTAACAGTAATTCCCTAATATCATCTAATAATCAGTCTGTATTTAAAAACAAATTTTTATAGCTGGATTTGTAGAAATAAGTTAATTTTTAAAATTTAAAAATTTTTTTTATTTTTTGAGTTGGAGTCTCACTACATCACCCAAGCAGGAGTGCAGTGGCATGCATGCTCACGGCCACCCCAGTGTTGACCTGCTGGGCTCCAGCAATCCTTCCGCCTCAGTCTTCCAAGTAGTGAAACTACAGGAACACGCTACCATGCCCAGATGAGTTTTTTTTGATTTATGTAGAGATGAGGGCTTGCCAAGTTGCCCAGGCTAGCCTCGAACCCATGGGCTCACGCAATCCACTCACCTTGGCCTCCCAAAGTGCTGGGATTACAGGTTGAGCCACTGAGCCCGGCTGAATGTTTTTCAGCAAACAAAAAATAGCTCTTAGAGATAAGAAGGGAAGTTTCTCATGTCTTGGTCCTAGGCCCAAATCAGAAATATGTAAAGAAAATTGTAATTGCCTTTAGATGATATTTATACAACCTACCTGCACCCATCTCACAATTACATTATTTACTTTTTTCTTTTTTTGAGTTGGAGTCTCAATCTGTTGCCCAGACTGGAGTACAGTGGCACGCTCCCGGCCACCACAGCCTCGACCTGCTGGGCTCCGGCGATCCTTCCTCCTCAGCCTTCCAAGTAGCTGGAACTACAGGTGCGCACTACCACACCTGGCTAATTTTTGATTTATTGTAGAGATGAGGTCTCGCCAAGTTGCCCAGGCAGCTCTCAAACCCATGGGCTCAGGCAATCCACTCACCTCAGCCTCCCAAAGTGTGGGATTACAGGCTGAGCCACCAAGCCCGGCTTACATTATTTACTTTTAAACCCCCACAAAACTATTGTAAAGAACCTACAGGTAAAAACAGTGTAAATCAAAAGCCATGCTGAAGGCCACACGAGCATGTTCCTCAAAATCAAAGAAATAAAAGCAATTACAATGGCGAGGATGATTATTTAACAAAAGAGAACTACATTAAAGATATTAGGCTAAATAATTATCCACTTTAACAGCCAAACCAATAGGACTAGGAGATCTAGAAGGTGGGATCTAGAGAAATGTCATACTTGATGATGTTGGAATGTGCTTGTAAAGTCTGTATTTCTCCTGGCTGCAGTAAGAACTTGGGGTTTCTGGCACAAGCAGTTTGAGGGGCAAATCCAATCACCTCAGAGTTGTTCTCTTTATAACATGAGTTCTGATCCCTGCTCTGTAGGTCAAGAGCACAGTTCAGATTTCTCTTTGCCCCCTTTTGAATCATACTTCATCTCTGTCTCTGCTTGTTGTAACTCCCCACATAATATACAGGAGGGCAGAGATTCCGGTCTCCGCACAATGACCCACCATTCAACCAGATTCTGCTTTGTCCCTCAACATTCATTCCCCCTGGCTCCTGCTGGGTCTGTTATATTCAGATATGAACTTTCCAGGAATCTGATCATGTCACAGGCCTTTTCCTGTATGACAAGCTCAATGCTAATCATGAATAGCAGGCTTCACACAGAGGGTTAGTATTATTCATGAAAATTGTGACTCCACATCCAGAAATAGTCAAAAGCGGCCTAAGATAGGCAAGCTGTATCTTTGTTAAATCCACCAGGCGATTACCAATGTTTCTTGCTGCAAACAGCATAGGAGTTTTTCCTCAACTATGTTAATCAGACACACTAGAAGCACAATAGTCTGCCAGACTCAAGATCTAAGGTTCAGCTTTATGGGGAGAACTGGTGCCCACAAAACTAAAGGGTTTTCCAAAGAACCAAAGCCAGACACTGTTCACCCTCCATGCCCAGAAACCAGGTACTATTGAGTTCTCATTCTCAACTTCTGTAAGTCTTCCTACCCATTCTATTTCTTTTTCTTTCTTTCTTTCTTCCTTCCTTCCCTTTCTACCCCTCCTTTCCCTCCTCCCTCCCTCTCTCCCCCTCTCTTCCCTCTCTCCCTCCCTTCCTCCCTCTCTCTCTCTCACTTTCTTTCTTTCTGAGTCAGAGTCTCATTCTGTTGCCCAGACGATAGTATGGTGGCATGATCATGGCTTACCACAACCTCGACCTCCTGGGCTCAGGTAATCCTCCTGCCTCAGTACCCTGAGTAGCTGGGACTTTAGGTATGCACCAACATACCTGGCTAATTTTTTAATTTCTTTGTAGAGATGAGGTCTCGCTATGTTGCCCAGGCTGGTCTTGAACTCCTGGGCTCAAGCAATTCTCCCACCTCGGCCTCCCAAAGTGCTGGGATTACAGGTATGAGCCACTGTTCCCAGAATACTCAGACTATTTCAAGAGCAGTTTTAGAGTTTTGAAAAGGTAATCTAAGGGCTGCAAAAAACTATGAAATAATTTAATTTTCCTTTTTTTGGAATAGTAAGGCACTGCAGGCAAATAAAATTAGCAGCGTACTAGATGGTTTGTACCATTTTGTTATAATTCTCTCTTCTGGAACCTAGTTTCAATGTCCACATGAATTACTTCCTATTGGCTCCGATTGTATTTTACAAATGCAAGCTGAAGATTACCTTCCCAAAAAAAAGTGCCAGATTGAAAGCCCCTCTCACACTCCCAAGAGAATGCCATAGGCTGGTACTAAAAGACTATCTTTGTGTAGAACAAATGGACCGAAGAAAATCTGCTTTCCTCTCCCCCTGCCCTTTTCTTCTTTACATAACTAGAGCCAAATGAGATATTTTTCATTTTAGAAATTTGATTAAGCAGACTGAGTAAAAGCTCATTCTTCTGATCTCTACCGTTTTCCAGTTTGAGGACTGAATTAAGTCACACTCAAGTTGGAAGGATAGTGAAACCAGGGCCCGTCAGACAGTGGTGACATCTGGAAGTTTAAATTATGAAAGGCGAGTACTGGGCCTGCAGCTCTGGCCCAGGGGCTGCCCTTTTCCCTGGAGGCATCAGAATGTAGACTGCTGTTTTAGGCTCAAGTGAGAGGGTCCCAGATCCCGCAGAGACCTCTGTGCCACTCTATATACACAAGGCTTGTGACTTGCGGGGTAAGGAAGGTGGCAGGGCAAAGAGTAGGTTTAAATAATGAGAAAAGAAGCTGAGAAGAACAATTATGAATGAACTGTCCTTTTCTTCAGCTCTAGGCACTGACTCCGTTGGCACATTTAAAAATATATTAGAAACACTACATTAGTAAGCTCCATATAGTATCGGATCTAGTTTTAGTTTCTGTACTCTAAACCTTCTGTGAAACCTTTCTACAATATTTTCATTACCTCTTTTTTTTTTTTTTTTGGGTTGGAGTTTCACTCTGTCACTCAGACTGGAGTGCACACGCTGGCTGGGTTCCAGTGATCCTTCTGCCTCAGCCTTCCAAGTAGCTGGAACTACAGGCGCGCGCTACCACACCCGGCTAATTTTTGATTTATTGTAGAGATGAGGTCTCGCCAAGTTGCCCAGGCGGGTCTCGAACCTGCAGGCTCAGGCAATCCACTCACCTTGGCCTCCCAAAGTGCTGGGATTACAGGCTGAGCCACCGAGCCCAGCCTTTACCTTGTTTTAAAGTTCAATCATGCGTTGTCCAACAATAGGAAAATATTCTGAGAATGCGTCATCGGGTGATTTCATTATTGTATGAACATTGTAAGAGTACACTTACAAAAACCTAGATATTTGAGTCTACCATACACCTAAACTGTATAGTAGCCTATTGCTCCTAGGGTACAAACTTGTACAGCATGTTACTATACGGATACTGCAGGCAACTGTAACACAATGGAAAGTATTTGCATATATCAACGTATCTCAACATAGAAAAAGTGCAGTAAAAATGCTATATAAAAGATTTAAAAGATAGCTGGGCACAGTGGCTCATGCCTGTAATCCCAATACTTTGGGAAGCAGAGGCAATAGGATTGCCTGAGTCCAGGGATTCAAGATCAGTCTGGGCAACTCAGTGAGACCTCGTCTCTACAATAAATTTTTTAAAAATTAGCTGGGCAGGGTGGCGTGTGCCCATAGTTCTAGCTACATAGAAGGCTGAGGTTTGGCTGGGCTCAGTGGCTCAGCCTGTAATCTCAGCACTTTGGGAGGCCTACGAAAGTGGATTGCCTAAGCCCACTGGTTCGAGACCAGCCTGGGCAAGTTGGCAAGACCTCATCTCTACAATAAATTAAAAAAAAATTAGCTGGGTGCAGTAGTGCGCACCCGTAGGTCCAGCTACTTGGAATGCTGAGGCAGAAGGATCGCCAGAGCCCAGCAGGTTGACTTTGGGGTGGCCATGAGAGTGCTACTGCACTCCAGCCTGGGCGACAGAGTGAGACTACAACTCAAAAAAAAAAAAAAATTATTTTTTTACTTTAAAACTTTTTTGTTAAAAACTAAAACACAGACACACTAGCCTGGGCCTATACAGGGTCAGGATCATCAGTATCACTGTCTTCTACCTCCATATCTTGTCCCACTAAAAGGTCTTCTGGGCAATAGCATATAAGGAGCTGTCATCTCCTATGATAATAATGCCTTCTTCTGGAATACTTCCTGAAGGACCTGCCTGAGGCTGTTTTACAGTTAACTCCTGTTTTTTTTAAATAAGTAGAAGTACACTCTAAAAGAACAATAAGGCCAGGCTCAGTGGCTCAGCCTGTAATCCCAGCACTTTGGGAGGCCGAGGCAAGGGGATTGCCTGAGCCCGCTGGTTTGAGACCAGCCCAGACAACTTGGAGAAACCTCATCTCTACAATAAAATAAAATGAAAAATTAGCCAGGGGTGGTAGCATGTGCCTGTAGTTCCGGCTACTTGGAAGGCTGAGGCAGCGGAAGGACTGCTGGAGTCCAGCAGGTCGATGCTGGGGTGGCCATGAGTGTGCCACTGCACTCCAGCCTGGGCGACAGAGTGATACTCT
>NW_007258191.1:344825-345472 GCF_000164805.1 Carlito syrichta | reverse complement strand
CAGAGTGAGATTACAACTCAAAAAAAAAAAAAAAGGAAGGCTGAGGTGGAAGGACTACCTGAGCCCAGCAGGTCAAGGCTGTAGTAGTCATGATCATGCCACTATACTCCAGCCTAGTCAACAGAGTGAGAACCTGCCTAAAAAAAAAAAAAAAAAAAGAAAGAAAGAAAGAAAGAAAAATTTAAAAATAGTACTGTAAAGGATACTTACAATTAGTGGAGTTTGCAGGACTAGAAATTGCTTTGGGTGAGTCAGTGAGTGGTGAGTGAATATGAAGGTCTAAGATATTACTATATGCTACTGCAGACTTTATAAACACTATGCTTAGGCTGTACTAAACTCAAAAGCCTTTTCTTTCTTTATTCAATAATAAAACAACTGTAGCTTACTGTGACTTTTTTATTTTATAAACTTTTAAATTTTTTAGCTTTTTGACTCTTTTATAATAAGTTTAAAACACAAACACACTTGTGTACAGTTATACAAACTTTTTAAAATATTTATTCCATATGCTTTTTTCTATTTTTTAAAACATTATTCCTCATCTCTACAATAAATCAAAAAATTAGCTGGATGTGGTAGCGTGTGCCTGTAGTTCCAGCTACTTGAAAGGTTGAGGCAGAAGGATCACTGGAGCCCAGCAGGTC
>NW_007258191.1:325703-344805 GCF_000164805.1 Carlito syrichta | reverse complement strand
GACAAAGTCTCACCAAGTTGCCCAGGCTGATCTCGAACCCCTGAGCTCAGGCAATCCTCTTGCCTCAGCCTCCCAAAGTGCTGGGATTACAGGTTTGAGCCATCAGGCCCTGCCTGCTATATTCTTATAAGGCTGGCACCACATGATTTTCTTACAACAGCTTCACCACAAACACATGAGTAATACACTGTGCTACTATGTCACAATAGGTATGATGTCACTAGACAATAGAAATTTTTCAGCTCCATTATAATCTATGGTACCATTGTCATATATGTGGTCTGTTGTTGATCAAAACGTCATTATGTAGCACATAATTGTGTGTGCGTGTATGTGTGTGTGTGTGTGTGTGTGTGTGTGTGTGTGTGTGTGTGTATTTTTTGAGTTGGAGTCTCACTTTGTTACCCAGGCTGGAGGTAGTAGCATGTTCACGGTCACCTCAGAATTGACCTGCTGGGCTCAGGCGATCCTTCCGCCTCAGTCTTCCAAGTAGCCGAAACTACAGGTGCATGCTACCACATTTGGCTAATTTTTTTATTATTGTAGAGATGAGGTTTCGCCCAGTTGCCCAGGCTGTTCTTGAACCCGTGGGCTCAGGCAATCCTCTCACCTTGGCCTCCCAAAGTGCCGAGATTACAGGCTGGAGCCACCGTGCCCAGTCTCAATTGTATATTTTTAAGATTTCCCCTACACTGTACACTCCTGAGGGTCAAGGTATCCTTTTGCTTTTGTACCTTGCATCTAATAAACACTGAATACAGAAATGAATGAATGAAATAGTTAGAAAACAGGCCTTTCAGTACAAGGCTGAAGAAACTGGGTTATGAGCTATTATCATAAAAAGTAATAGAACATATTATGCTAATGTGGGTAAACAACTATTATATCAGCTTTGTATGGTATTTAACAAGGTATTTACTGAATATAATTTTTCAGGGAACTTGTTCAAATCTGAATAACAAGTAGTGTCATAACTTAACTTTATTATGTATGAAGATACTCACTCCAAAACATTTATTCTCCAAAACGCAAGATATCTTTTTTCCCTAGTCTGCCACTGAACTGTTGCCCCCTCTATTCATGAAAGAATCAGCATGAAGAAGTTCATTAAGAGCAGAATTTCTCATTGGGCTCACCCATCAAGGGATAACCTTGGAGTGGGGTATTGAGGAAATGGGCATTCCTCTCCCTGAAAAACCTCAACAAGAGAAGTGGAAATCCTCAGTCCAGGATGGCTTCTCCTTTCACATGCTTCACGAAATACACCAGCCCGAACTACCTGGCCTCTGGCAAGGGCCTTCCATTCTGCACTCTTAGTGTTCAAAGCCCTGTAAACCATCACAGTGTGTATCAGTCTTACTCTGGCAAGCAGGTATCTCGCAGTACTTCCAGTAGACACCATCCTCATGCTCTGCCACATAGCACCAGGGACTCACATCTCCATCTGGGTTTCTGTTAGGGAAAATGACATAATTGATGACATTTCTGATATTTTAAGTTATCTGGCTCATTGCTTTTCAGTTTTACAGGAAAGGAATTGCTTTAGCTTCTGTGTTATTTCTAATAATTGGCATATATCTTAGTGCCATCTCTTATCAAAAAGGAAAAAATGGTAATATTATGAGAACAAACCTGTCCACTCTGACATATACTTCGGAGTTTGGGGGAAAGTGAGCAATGGTAACATGTTCTTAGATAAATTCACTGTAGTGTAACTAGGATGACTGACTACAGCACACATCATGCCAAACAAACTGGCACCTTGAATGTGGATATGGAGAGGCCAAGGTTGAGTGAGCACAGGTGCACTCAACACTGCTGATGAGCATGTGAACTGATACAAATGGTCAGGATAGTAATTTGTTAATTAGAGCCAAAAGCCCTAAAATATACAAACTCTTTACACAGCAATTTCCTAAATAAGTTGGTAGTGGCAAGTATCCAACAATAAAAGGATTCATTAAATAAATATGGTATATCCATATAAGGGAATGCTAGGCAGCTAGGGGAGATGTGGTATAGAGACTTAAATACCCTTAAAAGTATTTATCTCTAGTTGATGGGACTATTGGTGATTTAAATTTTTTTCCTGGCCAAGCCCGGTGGCTCACGCCTATAATTCCAACATTTTGGGAGGCCAAGGTGAGAGTGTTGCTTGAGCCCAGGGGTTCAAGACCAGCCTGAGCAACTTGGTAAGACCTCAGCTCTACAATAAATAAAGAAAAATTAGCCAGACATGGTGGTACATGCCTGTAGTTCCAGCTACTTGGAAGGCTGAGGTGGAAGAATTGCCGCAACAGATCAAGGCTGCGGTAGCCGGAAGCGTGCCACTGCACTCCAGCCTGGGTGACAGAGTGAGACTCTGACTCAAAAAAAAAAAAATTTTTTTTCTTTTCTGGTTTAACTTTCTTTTATCCTCTACAATGAATACTCCAACTGTGTAATTTTTAAATGGCAAAATAAAATTCACATAATAAAGACTCCACTGCCACATAATAAAGCTTTCACCAGGATCAGGCCAGTGAACTCACATTTGATAGAAATGTCCTACTCCTCCCTCAAATACTAAGAATTCTGAAGAAAACTGTGCCAGAGTCTCAGAATGTGTGATCCTGTCATCTTGGCATCAACTTCTGACACGGCAATAATATTTTTTAAGGTTCATATTTCTAAATGAGAATGTCTTGGAATAAATCTCTCTTAAGGTCTTTTCAACTCAGAGATGCCATATGATAATGAGCGACACTGCTGAAGTAGATTTTTTAAATGGCAGGGGTTACTGGACACACAGTAAAAAGCCTCTCCACCACTTTTCAAGTCCCTTTTATTTAGACTCAGAACACTGGAAACTTGACACTCTGATTAGGCCGGAAATGGGCAGAAAGACCCAGCAGCGGGAGCTATGGAGCAAGCAACCCCTATCAGGCCAGAACGGGATAAGCCTATTGTGTGGCCTAGAAGATAAGCTTCCCTGAAGCACAAAGCATCCTTTTATTTTTTGTGCCCAAAGGCAGGTACCAGCACCAACTCTGCTCTTCCCCAGTCTCTGCCTTCTCTTCTAATCCAAATACTTGGAGCCCAGAGAAGTGCATTCCCATCACTCACCAACTCTCAGACATCTCAAATGTGATGGTTCTGAAAGTCGCACAAGACAAACATAGTGTCGGGTGTCAGCTGAGAAATCAGAGTAGGAGAACTTGTACAAAGCCCTTCTTCAAACAGTATTTCACTCTTATTTTGCTCCCTCTATTCAGCGTTCAGCTTTGATGTAGTGTTTATTTGGTAAAGCCCTTAGAAAACAACTGTTAGCCGGCTTGGTGGCTCAGCCTGTAATCCCATGCCTTTGGGAGGCTGAGGTGAGTGGATTGCCTGAGCCCGCGGGTTCAAGACCCACCTGGGCAACTTGGTGAGACCTCATCTCTACAATAAATCAAAAATGAGCCGGGCGTGGTAGTGCACGCCTGTAGTGCCAGCTACGTGGAAGGCTGAGGCGGAAGGATCGCCGGAGCCCAGCAGGTCGAGGCTGCGGTGGCCGGGAGCGGCCACAGCACTCCAGTCTGGGTGACAGAGTGAGACTCCAACTCAAAAAAAAAAAAAAACAACAAAAAAAAAACAAAAAAACCAACTGTTTATTATCAATGTCAAAACCATCCTGAAAAGCATCAGAACAGTTTAATAAAGTACAAGTAAATTCATCCTTGACTTCACTGCAGTGTTAAAACAAAAGGCCTGGACTCTCTGATGTGATAATCATCAACAATTTCAGCCTTCTTTTTTGAAGTATAAACTGGTAGTTCAGGTCTGGTACATTCCATCAAATCAAAGGAGAAGGTTGCAGCTGGCCAGAGCTAAGGGGAAAGGTGGTCCTTCCCTGCCCCCACTGCTCTCTTAATGGGTATTTGTGA
This sequence comes from Carlito syrichta, assembly GCF_000164805.1. Taxonomy (NCBI): domain Eukaryota; kingdom Metazoa; phylum Chordata; class Mammalia; order Primates; family Tarsiidae; genus Carlito; species Carlito syrichta. Next base: position 340,900 of record NW_007258191.1, on the reverse strand, counting down.
GTACACTTTGGAGAGCCTGTGAGGGGAAGTGGATGCTAATCTACAAGGGAAAAAAACCTGTTTTTCACATAAATTAAACCTCATTGGAAATTCAAAATTTACCTTAAAGTCAGACTTAAAAACAGGAGCACTTCTGAAAAGACTTGCTTAATAGGAGGCAACAGAGTAATAGAATAAACCACCGGCCTACTACCAAGAGACACTTTGGAACAAGAAGTAACCATGTAAAAACAAAAAACAGATAAGATACTTGTTTCTCTTCCTAAACATTCTTCCCAGTCCAACCCAACTATTCCTATGAGTAATAAAACCAAGGGGAGATAATAAACCAGAAATGGAGTGGGACTGATGTTTTAATTTATGCAAAAAATTAAAATGTGTAACTGAAAATAAAATATAAACAAGTATTTAATGAGTATATATAACTTCAACAATATAATTCAACAGATAGCAAAATGTGAATGGCAAATATATAAATTGTTATCTCTGGGAATTGAGACTTGGTGGGGAGAGTTTCCAGGAAAGAAGTAAGATGAGGAATTTTAACTTTTTAAACAATATATATCTGCAGCGTTTGAGAAATTTTTTTGGAACAAGCTATTAATACTTTTATAATAATAACAAATAAATAAAAATAATACAACAGCAACTAGAAGGGGCTGGTCAGCTGATATGAGTTAGGACAGAGGTAAAGGAAAGCACTGAAGGGATAAAGAAAACATGGACTAGAGGCCTGGTGATTCCAAGACACCCACACAAGGGTCCTAGAGTGTTAGCAGAGGTACAAAGAGGACAGAAGGTAAACAGCGTGGCCCACACACTGCAGGAACATATATGTTGGCTCAGCTGGATCAACAGTGCCATGGTTGAGATTACAATGTCTGCAGAATCAAGGACATAGTGTGTAGCTCAGAGTAGAGCTCAATAATCATTTTTCCCTATTCCAGTGGCTCAAGAGGCTGCCTTTTCACCTGTCCTAATAATAATTAAATTCAATACATTGTTGAACCATGAGTCTTGTTACCAAGGTCTTTGGTATAAGTAGCAAAAGCGTATAATCAGAAGTGCTTTGGTCCCTACATACCAGTGATTCTGACCTTGTTTTCAATCACACATAACTTTGAGAATCTGATCAAACCTATAGGTCATCTCCCCAGGAAATTGTAAACACACATCTGAAGCACTATGGATGTCAGACTAAGAAACCCTGCTAGAGTCAGACAGGAGGTGAAAACCTTAGGCTACTGAAAGGAAGTAAATAACACAAATCTCATGGATATAGCTGCTCCCAGAGCAAGGTTATCCTGGGCCGTCCAAACGTGGAATAATGCAGACAGCTTCCTTTGCTCAGCAGCAGTGGGAGGTTTGGGTCACAGATGGTGCTGTTTGATCACTACATTGTCAACAGCCTAGGCAGCTCTGCTGTTTGTGTATTGTCCACTGGTGGTAGTGCCAACTAAGAAAACCCTCCCAAAGAGACGAGGAAGTCATCAGACAGGAAGGTAGAGCTCTGAAAACCAGTATCAAAGCAACCCAAGTTGAAAAGAATGAGAAACTCTGTGTGTATGTGTATGTGTGTTTGTGTGTGTGTGTGTGTGTGTGTGTGTGTGTGTGCGCGCACGAGTGTGTGTGTAAAGTGTAGGAGAGAGAATTTAAAAACAATGAAAAAAAAGGCCTTCTGAGGTGGCCAAAAGCAGATGAAAAAGCTTTTCCTAGTTGTGAGTAGGGATGAAAAGAAGTTGGAAATGGAGGACAGATATATTTTTTTAAAGCACCAAGAGGCCCCATCTTACCTGCAATAGTTATGCTCGCCCAGGCCCCCCTCCCCATTGGGGTATTTCAGAGTGTTGTATGGATGCTGGAAAGTCTCGTTCCAGAACAGACATGGCTTCCCGCCTTGTAGTGCTGTCCAGTTCTGCGTTCCCCTATAATCTGCACCATTGGCTGTGAAACATTCTAGGAAAAAGAAAAGACAGAGCAAACTAATTTTCTGGCAACATCCATGGTTTCCTCCCTCTTTGGTTGATGTTTTATTTGTTTTGTTTGGACCAAGCTGGAAACGGACAGTGTCTTGCTAGATCCTGGACACAGTGCAGTTAACACTGCTAGAGTTAAGCAAATCTGAAACGAGGTACCCTCTAAAAGATAGGCTAATCTTGGCACTAGCTTCTCTACAGACACTAGAACATTTTCCCCTAAAGTATACAGATCCCAACTAGGATGTAAACAGGGAGCTGAAGTGTACTGAAGCCCATGAAGTGAACCAAGAAAACCCCCAAATCTGGGAACAGTTGGTAATAGCCATCCATGTGGAATTCTGGGTACTCAGAGGGGGTCATTGCTCTCGCCACTGTCTCTGTGTGGTAACTAGAACCAGGTCACCAGCTGTAACTGAGCTCTCCCCTACAGTCTGAAAGGCTGCACTGACACTTGGATTTAATAAGACCCTCGGATACAGCAATGCTTTGGAATCCCAATCACACAAAGCTGGGAATGACTCACATTCCCTGGTAATGAAGAACAGTCCTCCCCACGCTGTTTGAGATAGAAGTGCAACAAAACAGACAGTCAACATGAGGGAGGAAGGGCTGGATTGGCATTTTTTCTCACATCTTTCTGAAATTTTTTCCTCTAGGACACACTGAAAATGGTCTCAGGTCCAATTTAACAAAATGACAAAACTTTGCAGGTGCAACAGTGTTCTAAAATCTGCTGCTCAGACTTTGGGGGGATGGGAACTGAGGCTGAGAGGATTTCCCCCTACATATTGCATGCATTAGACTCACAGAGGTTCATGAGAAAGGCGCAGTACAAAGAGCGATTTTTAAAAATTAGCTTAGTTGAAACCGACAGATAGAAGCACTTCAAACACTTCTTTAAGATGTATCACTAGAAAACTGACAATCTGGGGGAGTTACGCTAACATTCTTAGCTTTATTTCTTTCCTCCTCCTGGTATGCACTGACCTACAACTTCCGGTATTAAGAACCCTTAATGCTATCTCCTGTTGTAGTCCATGTGCCTACTCCACACTAAGCATGTGGACAACATGAGCACATTCTGTAACACATTTCTTTTAATATTTAAAAACTACCCACAGAATATCTCTCTTCAAGTACCCCCTTCTTCCCGCCATTCAGGCTCTGTGTTTTGTCTGGAATGGTACCATTTTATGGGTAGCCAAAATAATCTGAGATTCCAGGGTATACAGAAAACTCTAGCAATTTATCATGCTTAGTATGACACTCGTATATTATGCTAAGAGCGACTCATTGTGTCCCATGATGGCCAAACCCTTTACCAAGCGTCTGCATAAATAAAAAAGTTCAAACGTAATTGAAGGAGGCAGCTCAGTGTAGCATAAAATGCACTAAACCAAGAGGCTAAGCCTTGGCTTCTTGTCCTGGACCTGCTGCTGACCAGCTGTGCAGCCTTGGACAAATAACCATTATCCAAATCATTTCTAATATTTACATAGTGTTTTACCATGTGCCAAGTTCTGCCCTAAGTGCTTTAAAAATGTCAACTTGCTACCAACTCAGTAGAGAAGTGCCTTAATACACACCCATGTTGCAGATGAGGCAACTGGGGTCCTCAACCAATCCCTATACTGCCCCTAGCAGGATATCTTTGGCACCAACCTTGTTGCCACCATTTTCTCCCCCACCCAGTTTCCAACTCATTGCAAGTCCTGTTGATGTCCTTAAAACCCATACCCTGGAAATGCCTTCTCCTCTCCATCCTTGGTGCCCCTAATTTAGTCCTGTTCATCATCAAGACCAGCTTGGGTCTCACAGCTTCCTTTTTTGTTTTCCTACAGTCCATTCTCCACACAGTACTGAAGGTTCTTAGAACAGCACTCAGAACAAAACTCACACTCTTCCTGGGTATTTGCAAAGCCTCTGGACATGGCCCAGCCTCTTCCTCTCATGACACTGGAGCTCTTCCCTTACTCACTTGCTGTGCTCCAGCCACACTGCTCTGCTTTTAATTGTGAACATGGCACGCTATTTCCTGCCTGAAATGTTCTTCCCTTAATACTTCCCCCATTGCAGACTAAATGCTGCCCCTTCAGAAAGTCCTTCCCACCATCTCTCCTCCTATTTTTCTGCCCTTCATTTGTTTGCTTCATAGCATGTACTTAACACTAGAAACATATGCGACCTGAGAGAAAAAGAGAAAGGAAGGCTCTGGTGTGGTGTAGCATGTACCACACCAGAGCCCTATCCCAACCCCAAGGCTGGAGACCTGGAGTGCTGCAAGTGCACAGGTGATTCTACTTAGTAACCAGGGCTTGGAACCACTAGTCTAGATGATTCTAAGAATATCAAGCCAACCTTTGTCAACTGCTAGAATTTTAATTGCTATGTGTTAACACACCTTTTTTTCCTATCAGAACTTATACATCAAACATTATGCTATACTTCTTAAACACATACAATTAAAAAAATTTTTTTTAAAGTGGTGAGGAGTTACCCAAGAGCCAGAAATGCAGTTCAGTGAACAATGACCAGGGCAGGTGGGGCTCCTGAGACTCATATTACTTGATATGTAATACAAAAGAATATGGCAGTCATCATGAAGGGAGAGATGACATCTGAGAGTGGGAATGAGAAAGTGTAGTCTTGTTTGCTTGGGTCTATTCCTCTCAAGCCCAATTTTGTTCTCAGTTACACTGAGGAAACTGAGGCAGCGTATCAGATTTTATATATATATTTGTGCTTTGTTTGTTTGTTTTGCCAGTCTTGCCCAGTGCATATCAAGTGTAGAAAAAGCAAGGAAAGCAAAATTGAGTGTTCTGGATTTAAAGTTATCTGCACATCTTCATTTCATCAGAATACTAGGTATGTTTTAGGTAACCAGGATCCTGCCTCCCTCATTTTCTACTACTATGAAGCTGATGTAAGCTTTGGCTAGATAAATAAGGAATGGCTTAAACCATTTTTTTTTTTAAATCACACGATCGACTGTATATTTATGTACGCCATGAAAGAGAATGAGTGAGGGTGATAGATCTAACGTCTAGGATGTTATACGTGCTTATAATAAACCAATCAAAATTAATATCAAAGAATGCTAAGCCCTATTAGGAAGAATGAAGCAGAGTAAAAGGATAGAGATGGAATGGCGGGGTTGTCTTTTAGGTAGGGTGAGTCAGGAAGGACCTGAAGAGGAGACATCTGAGCAAAGATGTGGATAAAAGCAGGAAGTAAACTTGTGAACAAAACGGGAAGCCTGCTACTGGCAGAGGACACAGCAAGTGCTAAGTCCCTGCAAGTGGCAATGTGCTTGGTAGGTTTGAGTAGCCATACAGCTATTAGTCTAATCTGACTGGAGTAGGCGAATGAGCAGGGAAAGGTAGACAAGGCTAGGACATGTAAGGTCTTGAGGATTATAGATTAGAGTTGGCTTTTGTTCTAAGTGTGAGAAGCCACTGGAGGATTTTGAGCAGAGAAATGACATGATCTGATTTATCCTTTCATGGAACTGTCTAGCTGTTGGGTGGAGGAAAAACTGTAGAGAGGCAAGAATTAGGCAGCGAGGCCAATTGGGTGGCTACTGCAAAAAAACGGGCTAGAAAGAAAGACGGCTTAGACAAGGCAGGTAGCCATGGGGGCGAGAAGAAGTGCTCAGAGTCTAGAACTGATTTGAAGGTAGAGCCAAAGTATTTGCTGGGGGATTGAAGAGGGTCTGAAAGAAAGAAGGGTCAGGTAAAACACCAAAGATTTGGGCCTCAGCAAACAGGAGAGTAGTGACCCACTTACTGCAATGGGGAGGGTTCAGGAAGGGTAGAGTGTTTTAGGGTAGAATCAAGTGTTTGGTTTTGGATAGGTTAAGTTGAAGAACATCTTTTAGAAAACTAAGTGGAGCCGGGCTCGGTGGCTCAGCCTGTAATCCCGCGCCTTTGGGAGGCTGAGGTGAGTGGATTGCCTGAGCCCGCGGGTTCGAGACCCTTCTGGGCAGCGAGACTTCATCTCTACAATAAATCAAAAAACCAGCCGGGTGTGGTAGCGCATGCCTGTAATTCCGGCTACTTGGAAGGCTGAGGTGGAAGGATCACCGGAGCCCAGCAGGTTGAGGTTGTGGTGGCCAGGAGCGGCTACTGCACTCCAGTCTGGGCGACAGAGTGAGACTCCAACTCAAAAAAAAAAGGAAGAAAGAAAGAAAGAAAACTAAGTGGTAGTGTAGCGTAAGTAAATGGCTATATGTACCTGGAATTGAGAAAAAACGCTGAGGCTAGGACTAGAAATATGGTCTCTGGCACTTGTGTGTAGAGAGAATGGGACATTGTGTGGACAGAGAAGACAAGGGGTTGAGTCCTGAGGCCCTCCAACACATCAGGCATAGCAAGGACAACTGAGAAAGCACAGCCTGTAAGCTAGGAGAAAAACTAGGAAAACTTTTTCAGTACTTTTATCACAGACAACTTCTACCAATAGCGTGGCACAGTATCGAAAGCTCAAGTTAGGGGCTCTGGAGTCAGACCTCAGCTTTATAGTTTATAAGCTATAGGCACTCACCTCATTACTTTGAGCCTCAATTTCTTCACTTGCAAAATGAGGGATTAGGTTACCCACAGCTCAGGGCAGTTAGAAGAATTGGAGGATGTGCAAGTAAAATACTCAGTACACAGTTGGTATTCAAAAAGTATTATTGTATCATATAAAAGTACAAAATAAGAAAACTTTATATTATTTTATTCTTCTTTTTGAGACAGGGTCTCAATCTGTTGCCCAAGATAAAGTATAGCAGTGCAATCATAGCTCACTGCAGCCTCCAACTCCTGGGTTCAGGTGATCCAACTCAGTCTCGAGCTGGGACTACAGGCATGCACCACCATGCCCGGCTAATTTCTTATTTTTAATTTTTGTAGAGACTGGGTCTCACTATATAGCCCAGGTTGGTCTCAAACTCCTGGGCTCAAGCAATTTCTCTTGCCTCAGCCTCCCAAAATGCTGGGATTAACAATGTGAACCACCACACCTAGTCCAAACTTTATCATAAGTTTAGAGGTATAACCATCATGATAATATAGTTTATTCTGGTTCACAAAAATAATAAGGTATAAAAGGCAATATAACATGAGTAGGTGGGCACATCATACTACAATTCTGCTTAAGCTTATCAGGCTACTGGCCAGGTGCGGTGGCTCATGCCTGTCATTCCAGCACTTTGAGAGGCTGAGGTGGGAGGATCACTTGCGTCCAGGAGTTCAAGACCAGCCTAGGCAACATAGTGAGACCTTGTCTCTACAAAAAAAAATTGTATTAAATTAACCAGGCATGATGGCTCACACCTGAAGTACCAGCTACTCAGGAGCTGAGGTAGGAGGATCACTTGGACCCAGGAGTTTGAGGTTGCAGTAAGCTGTGATCATGCCACTGCACTCTAGCCTGGATGACAGAGTGAGTCTCCTACTCAAAAAAATAAAATAAAAATGAAAATAAGCTGGGCTCGGTGGCTCAGCCTGTAATGCCGGCACTTTGGGAGGCTGAGGTGAGTGGATTGCCTGAGTTCGCGGGTTTGAGACTTGCCTGGGCAACTTGGCAAGACCTCATCTCTACAATAAATAAAAAATTAGCTGGGCGTGGTAGTGCACGCCTGTAATTCCAGCTACCTGGAAGACTGAGGCAGAAGGATCGCCAGAGCCCAGCAGGTTGAGGCTGAGGTGGCCGGGAGTGTGCCACTGCATTTCAGTCTGGGTGACAGAGTGAGAATCCAACTCAAAAAAAAAGAAAAGAAAAGAAAATTATCAGGCTACCATCAAGAAAGAAATATATATGTTTTGAAAACTATGTTGAATTCTAGCATTTTATGGATAAAAGGGAAAGACAAAAGCTATAATTGAGCAAATGTTTTTCTTAATCAAAATTTCAGATGTAAATATGATGAAAAACATCTTAATTTATTTATGCTACTAACATTACATAATTCAGTATTTATGCTTCTCATACATGAGAAAAATACAAGTTCATCAGGTCCCAGGAAAAACTCTGCCAGGTTGTACATGCAATATATTTGTAAAGTTCACATTTAAACCGGGCTCAGTGGCTCAGCCTATAATCCCGCGCCTTTGGGAGGCTGAGGTGAGTGGATTGCCTGAGCCCGCGGGTTCGAGACCTGCCTGGGCAGCGAGACCTCATCTCTACAATAAATCAAAAAAAAAAATCAGCCAGGCGTGGTAGCGCATGCCTGTAATTCCGGCTACTTGGAAGGCTGAGGCAGAAGGATGGCCGGAGCCCAGCAGGTCGAGGCTGCGGTGGCCAGGAGCAGCCACTGCACTCCAGTCTGGGTGACAGAGTAAGACTCCAACTCAAAAAAAAAAAAAAAAGAGTTCACATTTAAAACTATAACAAGGTGGTCTTTTAAAATAATTAAAACCTGCCATGTACAAGATCATGCTCTAATCTTTGATAAGGTTTAATAATGTTGAAGAATATACTCTCAATGAAGCTTTATAACTAGGTCTTTCTTAATTACACTACTTATCTGAAATGACATTATTGAGAAATATAAAGTTTTTCTCATATTGAGTCTAGAATAGTCCTGATTTTTTGGTAGAACTACTAGTTGGATCTCATGTATGACACTTGTGAGAGTAATTTTTTTTTTAATTCACCAAAGTTAAGTATCTGTTCTATATGGGACCACTTAGTATCTCTACTGAAGAATTTGGAAGCGTTTGTCTAGTTTTAGACTAGTGTGGAATCAACATGAATCAATACACATTAAATTCAATTACAGCATTTTAAGTAAGACAGCAGAGGACATTTTCCAATGGGAATATCTTCTGTTCTTTTTTAAATGTCTATAAAAGTTGGTAGGTAGATAGATTATAGAAACATAATGCTTAGGTGGAAACACTCCTTTAACTACATAAGAGGCAACAGGACAGTGTTGTCCTGTTATACAACACATACATATACAATATTAATACAACACATCTGTTACTCTCTTGGGTTTCAAATACAGATTGCTGTCCAGTGGGAACTTGTAGGTGTATCTTCAAAGCTCCAGGCAGACTACTCTTTTCCCTCAGAAACTCAACAGACTACTCTTTTCCCTCAGAAACTGTAGCCAGACACAGAGGAGTGTTCCTGTAAGCCCAGTTATTTGAGAGGCTGACACAGGAGGATTTCTTAGTCCTGAAGTTTGAGACCAGGGAGGACAATATAGCAAGATCCTGTTTCAATTTTTTATTTTTTTGAGTTGGAGTCTCACTCTGTTGCCCAGACTGGAGTCCAGTGGCCGCTCCCGGCCACTGCAGCCTCGATCCACTGGGCTCCGGCGATCCTTCTGCCTCAGCCTTCCAAGTAGCTGGAATTACAGGCATGCGCTACCATGCCTAGCTGATTTTTTTATTTATCGTAGAGATGAGGTCTCGCCAAGTTGCCCAGGCGGGTCTCGAACCCGCGGGCTCAGGCAATCCACTCACCTCAGCCTCCCAAAGCGCGGGATTGATTACAGGCTGAGCCACCGAGCCCGGCTCTGTTTCAATTTTTTAAAAAAAGCACTACAAGAATGCTGATTTTAGTTATAAGAAACCCTGCAGTAAAGGGTTATATGGCCCAGAGAAGGCGGTGGTTCCCAAGATCTTCCAACCCAACACCATTAAGACTATGACAGCACACACTTGAATAATGACTCCCTCAAGAACAGTGATTTCTGCAATTACCTGAAGGAATGTTATCAGATCTATACTGTGGCTCAGCCTGTAATCAATCCCGCGCTTTAGGAGGCTGAGGTGAGTGGATTGCCTGAGCCCGCGGGTTCGAGACCCGCCTGGGCAACTTGGCGAGACCTCATCTCTACGATAAATCAAAAAATCAGAGAGGACAGTTTAGGGGAAAATTCCTCTAAACACACAGTACCTATAGAGAATCACTGGACTAAAGGGGAAATGGTATCAGAAGTAGCTGACACTGTGATTTGAGCAAACCACCCAGACACACTGGGCCTCAGTTTCTTCACCTGCAAAATGAGGGGATTGGGGACAGATTACCTCAATATGTCTTTACACTAAACTCTAAATGTCTACAATTTTAAGATCTAACAAAGTGGAATTAAGGCTCACCCATTACAGTGATTTGTCTGAGTGATGTGTCTGGAAAGGACTGATGGCTAAAAAACTCTTCCAAGTTTAAAATTCTCTAATTCTATATGTTATTCTAGTGGAAGTAAGAATTCTATGGTTAAAAAAAAAAACAAAAAAAACCTCACTTCCCAAGTAGGCCTTCCCTCTAAGAGGCACTTAGACACTATTTTTGCTGAAAAACTACATCTTCAACAAATAAATTACAGAAGAAAAGGAGAAACCTAAAGGTTAATAGAGACTTAACACTCACACTATCTAAATGTACTTTGTTTAGATCCTGACTGAAGTGTAAAAAAAATACTGATAAGAAAACCAGGGAAATTTGAACACTGACTGAATGTTTGATGACATTAAGAAATTGCTGTTAATTTTTTTGGTGTGATAATGGTAATGTAAATATGTTTTGAAAAGAATCCTTAACATTTAGAGGTATATACTAAAATATTTAGAGATGAGATGATACAATATCTGAAATTTGTTACAAAATAATGTAGTGAGGGAGTGAAAGGGGTATGGATGACATAATACTGGCCATAGTTTATAATCGTGGAAGCTGGGAGTTAGATGAATGGGATTTCCTTATACTCTTCTCTATTTTTGTACGTATCCTAAATTATCCATTAAAAAAATTTGTAAAAGACATCTTGAAACTAGTTACTAACATGTTGCTTGGGAATTAATCTACCGTAGCCTCTTTTCAAGAACTATAAACAGACTCAATCAGCCACAAATTCAGTCATCTAAAATCAAGATAGACATTCACATATTGTGTTCCTGGGTTATATATTAACAGTGCAAAATGACCATAGAACAAGTTGCACTTGTACCCAAAGTAGAATTACCACAACAAAAATCACTGTAATGTTTTAAACACCAGTAGCTTTTCCATTAAAATATCTTTTAGATTTTCTTTTTCATTTAAGGAGATACAGTGTGGAACAGAAGAAAAGGCCATGCTTCTCAAGGTTATTTTAATTAAAGAATTTATACTTTTGGAAGGGGACTTGAGGTCTTCTGTTTGAATCTTCAATTTATTCATCTCTACTAACAGACAAAATACTTAACTACTTAAAAGACTATTTCAGGAAAAAACAAAACCGATAGTAAGCATAGGACCAGAGATTTAAATTCTGAAGACACTTCAAAGAGGGGACCTTATTATTTTAAAAAAATATTTTTTTTGTAGAGACAGGGTCTCACTATGTTGCCCAGGATGGTCTTGAACTCCTGGCGACAAGCGATCCTCCTGCCTCAGCGTCCCAAAGTGTTGAGCACAGGAATGAGCCACTGTGCCAGCTGAGGCCTTATTTGTTAAATAAAAATTCGAAAAAAATTTACCAAGGTAGAGAAGGTCCAGAACACAGTGGCTTGGGTACCACTCTTTTCCCATCTGGCTCTCATCTTGAACAAGTTCCATTTCTACTCAGGTGGGACCCACTGAAAAACATGCTATTGTTGTCACTGTGAAGCATGTATGTTTTTGCCAGGAACAGTCACCATGAATGTACAATAGTGTTCCAGGAATTTCTATTTATCATTTAGGATATTATAAACTCATACAATCATCAAATTGAAACCCAAAAGATAGTTTGTGAGAAAAAAATGAACTATCGGCATTCAGGTCTATAACATGTATAGAAAGAATAAGCCAGGAATGGACTCAGATCATCAGAAGTCCATGGCTCAGCAGAACTCTAAGAAAAATATTTCATTAATTAACCAAAATGCCTTGATGGATCTTACTGCCAGCACCAACAGAACATATTCTATCACACTTCAGTGATGTATTTATCTCTCAATGTAACATGTGAGTACAAATAGATCTACCTTAGATACTTATTAATTTACAACTGTCTCCCTCTATCTTCAAATAAAATTTCACACTAGAAAGTTCTCATGGGCGGGCAACCCCTTCGGGTACTCCCCTACTATGGGAGCTTTTCTGTCCTCTCAATAAATCCTGCTCAAAAAAAAAAAAAGAAAGTTCTCATGGGCAACCCTCTTTCGGGACCCCTCCCACTGATAATGGCTTTCCTATCTCCTAATAACAAACTCCTACTTACTCAAAAACCAAAAAAAAAAAGTTTTCACATAAGGATTCAGGAAGTATAAGATATTTTAAAGTTCAAAGTCTAGCTTGCTGATGGACAATACCTTAGTTCATTATAAATCAGCTCTAAATAAAATAAAGTCAAGGCCAGGAGTGGTGGCTCATTCCTATAATCCTAGCGTTTTGGGAGTTCAAAGTGGGGGAACTGCTTGAGTTCAGGAGTTTGAGACCAGCCTGGACAACATAGTGAGACCTAGTCTCCACACACACACACACACACACACACACAAAATCAAAAAATTAGCCAGGTGTGATGGTGTGCACCTGTAGTCCCTGCTACTTAGGTGGATGAGGCAGAGAAGAATTGCCTAAGCTCAGGAAGTTGAGGCTGCAGTGAGCATGATTATGCCACTGCATGTCAGCCTAGGCAACAAAGCAAGACCCCAACTAAAAACATAAATAAATAAATAAGTCAAAAGGCAGATAACTATTTGAAGGCTCAGGGTCTAGAATTAGTAGTACTAACTACCATAGAAACCAAGGGCTCTGAAACAAGTCACACAGTGCCTACTGCCACAACTCTCAGAGGACTTGCTCACATTAAACTGTAATTGCTCAAGAAGTACCTGGCCTTCCTTTTAGTAGCCTGTGAATTTCCTGAGCATCTTACATATCTTTATATCCTGAGCAACTACAAGCCACAAAGAAGGTGCCTGGCAAGTGTTTGTTGAATGAGGGATGAAGGTACATGAGGAGCTGGAAGAAAAAAGTCCATTACAGATACATTCAGAGTGCCGCAGTTTCCTCACCAATGTACACCTCTAGGCCAGCCTCAAGACTTATCTAGCAATAGCCTATGAGGAGTTCCAGGAAAGTCATGTAAACCATGTACTTGAAAATCAAATACTTGCTAATTAAACCAGGGGACTCTGCTATTTAAAGGAAATAAATGGTAAAGCCACTTGTAATGGATATGCTCAACTCTTTTTTGATGCATATGAATTTTTATATTCTGAGTTTGCTTTAAGCAGGAGGCACCTGCCTGGCTCACCTTGCCTCACTATGTACTGAGATCTAAACTCTGACCTTTTTTTCCACTCTCTCTTGCCAAATGCCTAACTAAGGGGCTTGGGGAGACAGGTTCTTATTAACCGTAAATAATGTGGTTTACTTTCCATCCTAACTCTGGCATGGAAAGTGGCATAGCATCACATAACAGATAAAGAAGGAAATAAAAAATATTTTATGACCCTGCAAAGCCATCTTTTGGAGAAATTTGCATCCATATAGAATCTCCTTCCAGGGACCCACAGAGGAGCTAGACATATGCCATCTATTCTCTCTCAGAGCTGTCACCTATGAGGCTTCATCTACATATCCAGAAACGCTTGGCATTTCCTTTACTGATTTCAAAATTCTTTAGAGCAAATCTTTGAATCCACCTATGACCTGCAAGTCCCCACTTGGAGATGTCCTACAGTACCGGGCAAAACCAATGTAAATCTTGCATCTGTTGATTTATATTTTTTTATAACTTCTGTCTTCTGAAGAGGTATATAACCAAGCTGCAATTCAACCATATTGGGGACATGTTCTCAGGACGTCTTAAGACGGTGCCACGGGCCCAGTTCACTCATATTTGGCTCAGAATAAACCTTCTTAAATATTTTACACAGTTTGACATCTTTTGTTAACGCTGTCACTTGAGCAGCCCTATTTCAAACTGTTTAAAGCTCTCAATTAGACTACAAGGAGATCAAATAAACTGATATAATCCAGCTTCTGGACAAGTTTTATCAGTGCTGCCTGTGACCTATTTTTAATGTCAGATGGCAAGAAAGTTCCTCAATAATAGAGTTCTGGATGGCAGCCAATACTTTGTGGGAGCGACTCTGGACTTTTTAGCATCCCTCAGTTCATATGGGACAGAGAAATAATACAAGGGTTTCTGAGTGGGGAACTGATTGTCAGGTAGACCACATATCTCTAGAGCACATTTTCAAAGTAAAATCTGAAACAACAGAATTGTAGTCTGTGAAGTTTGTAAGGATGAGTTCTACTAAGAGATGCTGGGTGCACAGTAGGAATTTGATAAACACTGGCTAATTGATCCCAACATTAAAATATGACTCAAGAGAGTCTGTCCAGAGAGACAGTTTAGGATAGAAGGAAAGACTCAGTAAAGCACTGATTTATAAATAGGCAGGAACAGGCACTGCTGTTATCTTTAGCCACCCAGAACAATAATAACAGCAGACAGTGCCCAACAGGCTAATTCTGATTGTGAAAAGTTTAGTTTCATGGATCTAGAGTAGGGTTGCCAGATGTAGCAAATAAAAATATAGAATGCTCAGTTAAATTTGAATTTCAGATAAACACCAAATAGTTTTTTTAAGATAAGTATTCCTAAATATTGCCTGAGACACGATTATAATAAAAATTATTCGGTGTTTATCGGAAATTCAATTTTTTTTTTTTTTGAGTTGAAGTCTCACTCTGTCGCCCAGACTAGAGTGCAGTGGCACGCTCCCAGTCACCGCAGCCTCAACCTGCTGGGCTCCGGCGATCCTTCCACCTCAGCCTTCCAAGTAGCTGGAACTATAGACACATGCTACCACGCCCAGCTAGTTTTTGATTTATTGTAGAGACAAGGGCTTGCCTAGTTGCCCGGGCGGGTCTTGAACCCGCGGACTCAGGGAATCCTCTCGCCTCGGTCTCCCAAAGTGCTGGGATTACAGGCTGAGCCACCAAGCCCGTCCTGAAATTCAATTTTAATTGGGCATCCTGTATTTAACCTGGCATTTTTACTCTAGAGAGAGTAGAAAGACATAGTAAATCATAGACTCCCTTCCTGCATTGAGGTTTCTCAAACACTGTCCGCAGAAATCCTTAAAGTGGATAATGAAGAATATTTCCTTTTTTTTAAGAGGCAAAGAAAGAAAAGTTTTTTTAAAAAATTAGAGAGAGAAAGAGAAGGGAGAGAGAAGATTCACCTCCTCAAGGTGGGGGAGGGGGCCCAAGAATCTGTTTTCTTTTTTTTTTTTTTTTTTG
>NW_007258191.1:322651-325683 GCF_000164805.1 Carlito syrichta | reverse complement strand
CTGCTGGGCTCCAGCGATCTTTCTGCCTCAGCCTTCCAAGTAGCCGGGAATTATAGGTATGCGCTACCACGCCCGGTTGATTTTTTGATTTATTGTAGAGATGAGGTCTCGCTGCCCAGGCGGGTCTTGAACCCACGGGCTCAGGCAGTCCACTCACCTCAGCCTCCCATAGGGCACAGGATTACAGGCTGAGCCACCGAGCCTGGCCTGTTTTCTTTTTTTTTTGAGTTGGAGTCTTACTCTGTCGCCCAGACTGGAGTGCAGTGGCCACTCCTGGCCACCACAGCCTCGACATGCTGGGCTCCGGCGATCCTTCCACCTCAGCCTTCCAAGTAGCTGGAACTACAGGCGCGCACTACCACATCCAGCTAATTTTTTGATTTATTGTAGAGATGAGGTCTTGCCAAGTTGCCCAGGTGGGTCTCGAACCCGCGGGCTCAGGCAATCCTCTCACCTCAGCCTCCCAAAGGCGCGGGACTACAAGCTGAGCCACCGAGCCCGGCTGGAATATGCTTTCTTAAAAGTGAAAAAAGATGTTGAACAAAGAGTCAGGCAACTAACAGTAAAAGGAAGGACAAAAGAAAAATACAGTTAGGACAGGTTTCTCAGCCTCAGCTCTACTTACATTTTGGACCAGATAATTCTTTGGTGTGAGAATTGTCTTGTGCATTCTAGGATGTTTAGTAGCGTCCTTGGCCTCTACCTGCTAGATGTTAGTAGCACCCCTTCAGTTGTGACAGTCAAAACTGCCTCCAAGTATTGCAAAATGCCCCTGGGGGCAAAATCTCCTCCAGTTGAAATTACTGAGTTAGAAGAAATGGTCAAACAGAATGTGTCACATCCATTAACCAGTGGTCATATAACAAAAGATTGTTCTCAAGAGAGACATTCTCAGCTCAGCCCCGGGCCTCTCCAAACCCATAACAGAGAGAAGGCCTAGTCATTTCAACTAAGACAATCAGACATCCTTGATCTGCCAGAAGTGCTAGAAGAATCTTTGGTGATCTGAGCCAATGAAGCTCTGCATAGCCAGGCACACATCACAGCAAGCAGGGCGTCGCACCCAGCCTTTGAAGACGTTCCTTTTAAGTTAACCTCCTCTCCAACTAAACTTTTTCCAAATCTCTTCCTGCCATTTGGAAGTTGAGTGATTCTCAGCTGAAAAGGCCTGCATATACGAGGTGCAGATGGCAGCAGTTACGGCCCTCACCAGATGCTGCAGTCTCTAATTTGATTGAAAGGATATAATTAGACAACAGAAACACTTTAATGAAAGAGCAAAACATGGAGGGAGGGAAGGATTGAAGGCCCTTAACTGATGCCAAAACACCCACCAGTAATAGAGGCTTTGAGTCTGGGGAAAGAAAAGGGGAAAGCCCCTTAAAAGGACAGTCCCCATCCTGTTTATTTCCCCATAGACATAGGAATAGGAATTTTATTATTGTAGATTTCCACTGTATTTTATGTGGGAACAATCTGATTAGAACCAGAAGAGTATTCGGAAGAACATCAAAGAAAAACAAATATGGCTTCTGTGGTCATTATTAAAAATATTTTTACCAGCCCAATAATTTTCTTTGAAGATGAATTTTTATAGATTGAACAGCAGCAAGTAATTTACATACTGTGTTGGGATTGGTTAACAACCCCTGCTATTCTAGAAGAGAACTACTTGGTTGTTGTGTTTTCATCCAATTTGAGGACACTAAGGCACATGCAAAATCATTTGTTATATCTGTTTGGAAAGTATAAGGAAACCATGCAGAATCAATCATACATGCTGATAGTTACAACCACTATGAATCATCTTTAAAAGTTGCCTATGCTGTTTTTTACTATTTCCTAGCTTTAAAACTTTGAGTGTGAGTATACTGCTCTGGTTCTAACCAAGACTCTAACCAAACTGAAAGAAATCCAGCCCTCAAAGTCTGCAGTTGCTAATGTGCTGTGACACTGGGGTTTGGAAGTGGTTGCAGCCTCCTCAGTCCACCAGAAGCAGGGCCCCGCCCTTATGGCAAATTGAACAATAAAAGTTTAATGCTTTGGCTACTTGCCAGGGATTAAATCTGTGGCAAGGGAAACTAGAAGCTGGGCCCAGGGGAGGGGCATCCCTGAGAGGGTCTTGTATAACTGGAGGGGAGAGAGTCAACTTTGCAAGTGAGGTAGCCTAAAATCTTTTGTCTGCCAAGGTGCCTCCTAGCACCCAACTTCATTCCTCTTCAAATTGGTACAAGTCCAGCCTAGGGTGGTGTTTACCTAGAAAGAAAAATTTTTTAAGGGGGAAAAGAAAAGGATTCCCTTAGAGAAGAAGGCACATTTCTGTTGAGTGACTATTTGTGAGGTACATGGACTTTATCTGACATTTCTACAATGGCCTCTCCCCTTTACCCCAAGTCTGAATCCAGACAATGTCTTAGGTGAGATGTGTGGGAAGGCGGTGGTGGAGGAAAAAGTACTGCCATTTTGGGAGGAAGACAATGAAGACAAGAGAGGGAGGAAAAAAATAGTGTGACCTCGGACTACTTTTCCTAGAATAACACTTCTGGGTTCCAGCTGGATTCTCAAGGTCAAACTGAATATGGAAGGGATGTCAGTCATCATTCTCATCCATGTGTAGGCTACACAGTGAGCAAGCCAGAAAAGTAACCTGCCAAGTGACGTCAGGGGGCTTGATCTCACTTCAAACCCATATAGATAGTCTTCTAAGGGACACATTCACTTCCTCCTATATTGTCCTTATTCAGCAGGCAAAAGCTCAGGCAAAAACTACAGAGTCAAACTTCCAGTCTCTCTCAAGTGTTTTGCATTAACTGTTCCACAATACAAACACAATCAACTTGGTATGTTTGAATGTTTCATTTTGTTTTTTCAGAAATGTTTTAATTAAAACAAAATAATCAGCCATGCTAAGCACATTGTTTTTTTAAAAAATTTACTTTAGATATGACAATAGAACTATGGAAATAAAAAGTAACTGCTTTAGCCGGGCTCGGTGGCTCAGCCTGTAATCCCGCGCCTTTGGGAGGCTGAGG
>NW_007258191.1:316717-322455 GCF_000164805.1 Carlito syrichta | reverse complement strand
TCGCCGGAGCCCAGCAGGTCGAGGCTGCGGTGGCCGGGAGTGGCCACTGCACTCCAATCTGGGCGACAGAGTGAGACTCCAACTCAAAAAAAAAGGAAAAAATTAACTGCTTAGAAGAGTGACAGAAGTTTTTTCTTTTTTTCTTTTTCTTCCCCCTAGCTGTTTTTCTACATCTCAGGGCTGATGCCACCTGCTGCCTGGGCTTTTCTCTGAGAAACAGATCTCTCAACGGTTTGTTCCAAGCAACATCGGCAGGCATAGGCAGGCACTATTTTCTTTATGTCGTGCACACTGAACAACACTGAATTTCTCTTTAAGGCATATTTTAAAAGTCTTATTAAACATCTCAATGTATGTGCATGAGCTTTCTCCATATATATCCTTTTTTAAATTGTGTAAAATATAACAAAACGTCCCATTTTAACTATTTCTCCAATATGTATCTTTTTTTTTTTTTGAGTTGGGTTCTCACTGTTGCCCAGGCTAGAATGCAGTGGCATGATCACCCCTCACTGCAGCCTTGACCTCCTGAGTTCAGGCAGTCCTTCCACCTCAGTCTCTTGAATAGCTAGGACTACAGATGTCTGCCACCATGCCTGGCTAATTTTTTGGTTCTTTGTAGAGACAAGGTCTCGCTATGTTGCCCAGACTGGTCTCAAACTCTTGGGTTCAAGCAATCCTTCTTTCTCAGTCTCCTAAAGTGTTGGGATTACAGGCATAAGCCACCACACCCGGCCTCCATATGTACTTAAAGTTCATTATTAGCAAATGGTAAATTTTCATTCATTTACCAAAATCAAGCCTCCTTGTCACCTTCTTTAGACCAATGAACACTGAAGAAAAAAATCAACAGACAGGAACTAGAGCAAGAGTTGGCAAAGTACGGCCTGCAAGGCAAATTTGGTCTATTTTTGTATGGCCCACAAGCTAAGACTGGGTTTTTAAATTTACATTTATTTAGTTAGTTCGTTGGAGTCTCATTCTGTCACCCAGGCTGGAGTTCAGTGGCATGCTCACAGTCACCACAGCGTTGACCTGCTGGGCTCCTGCGATCCTTCAGCCTCAGCCTTCCAAGTAGCTGGAACTACAGGCGCGTGCTACCACACCTGGATAATTTTTTGATTTATTGTAGAGATGAGGTCTCACTAAGTTGCCCAGGCAGGTCTCGAACCCATGGGCTCAGGCAATCCACTCACCTCGGTCTCCCAATGTGCTGGGATCACAGGCTGAGCCACCAAGCCCGGCCTATTTATTTTTTATTGAGTTGGAGTCTCACTCTGTCGCCCAGGTTGGAGTGCCGTGGCACACTCACAGACACCCCAGTGTTGACCTGCTGGGCTCTGGCCATACTCCTGCTTCACTTTTTCAAGTAGCCAGAACTACAAGCATGCACCACCACGCCTGGTTAATTTTTGAATTTTTATTGTAGAGACGAGGTCTCACCAAGTTGCCCGGACTGGTCTTGAACCTGCAAACTTGGGCAAGCCACTTGCCTCGGCCTCACAAAGTGCTAGGATTACATGCTGAGCCCCTGAGCCCGGCCTACATTTTAAAAATATTTTAATTTGGAAAAAAATCAAAAGAACAATATTTTGTATCATAAAAATTATATGAAATTTAAATTTCAGTGTCGATAATGTTTTACTGGAACACAGCTATGCCTATTCATTTATGTTTTGTCTATGGTTGCTTTTGCCTTGCAAAGTCAGGTTTGAGTAATTGCAACAGAGACACTATAAGGCCCACAAAGCCCATATTATTTGCTATCTTGCCCTTCACAAAAATGTTTGCCCGC
The DNA here is from genome assembly GCF_000164805.1 of Carlito syrichta. Taxonomy (NCBI): domain Eukaryota; kingdom Metazoa; phylum Chordata; class Mammalia; order Primates; family Tarsiidae; genus Carlito; species Carlito syrichta. The sequence continues at coordinate 320,660 of NW_007258191.1, read as the reverse complement.
ACTTGACCTAGAATGTCAGGAGGAGTTTTCAGGCTCAAAAATTCTAAACTAAAGATAGTATATTGCCTAATCTGTATATTGTGAAGTTATTTAAAGCAATATGCTTTATCTTAATCATGTATTGCTTTTGGTCCAACTATGCTAAACTCTGAGTGTATCAATAATATCTACACTGATAGCATCAAACTTTGCTTATTAGTAGTGAGCCTACATGGACAGCCTTCTTGCTTTAAGATTTATAAAAGGAATTATTGTAATACTATAAGAAAAGGATTGGCAGTAGCAGGAAGGGAGTGGGGAAGCGGGATTGGCAGTAGTGGGAATTTGCCTGGGGAAGGGGGGGCACACCTCATCAACAAGGGTACCTGCATAATGAACATTTGTATACCTAACCCTGAATTGTACCTCATGTCTTTAATATAAAAAAATTTTTTTTTAAATAACTTTGTACCTGAGGGCAGAGATAAGTCTTCTACTTCCGGTGGAGCTCACTCTAGGTACAGGAAACCCAATGATGTCTCTAGTATGCAGGGATTGCACGCATGGCACTTTTAAAAATGCCAACTTTTTATTAAAATATAATGTACCTGTAGAAAAATGCATCAATAAAAAGTGTACAGTATGATGAATATTCACAAACACACACCTGTTTAGCCAGCATACAGATCAAGAAATAACACTACCACACTGTCCTACTGCTCCAGGGCAACCTCTTTCCTTACTTCTACCACCGTAGGTTGGATTTGCCCATTGCTAAATTTTATAAAAATGGAATCTTTAAAAAATAAAATAAAATAACTTTGAAAAAAAAAAGATTAAGCCGGGCTCAGTGGCTCAGCCTGTAATCCCGAGCTTTGGGAGGCTGAGGTGAGTGGATTGCCTGAGCCCGCGGGTTCAAGACCCGCCTGGGCAACTTGGCGAGACCTCATCGCTACAAAAATCAAAAAATTAGCCAGGCATGGTAGCACACGCCTGTAGTTCCAGCTACTTGGAAGGCTGAGGCAGAAGGCTCGCCAGAGCCCAGCAGGTCGAGGCTGCGGTGGCGAGCATGCCACTACACTCCAGTCTGGGTGACAAAGTGAGACTCCAACTCAAAAAAAAAAAGATTTATAAAAGGGCTCACTGCATATCTCAAAGATTTAGTTTGTCTAGGAGCCAAAACATGTTTTCACAAAAGGATCAGAGTTCTTTGGTCAAAAATGATGTTTCCTAAAATACTCAGAGCATACAAGTAACTGGCATGCATGCTTCACTCCTTCACTGCTTTTACCCCATGCTGCTTACAGGTAATTCTATTAGCATTAATGAAGTCCCCAAGAGGCTCAAGGCCTGGCAGGCAGTATGAAGCTCCTGCTGTTAATGGAACTCATGGGTTTTGTGGCAAGACATACTATTGGCTGGTGGAACAAATTCCAGATGAGGTGTTAAACGCAAATGAGCATCAGTTTTTAAACTTATAAATGGCTATCACAGGAAACATAATCTAAGTGGAGAAGTTCTGTTGGTGCATACCTGATGGTCCCCAACTATAGTAAAACACCCAAGCAAGTGCCTTTGGCAGTTTGCCTTGGGCGGAGAGCTCAAGTAGCTCAAGTCCATCTAGTCTCTCTTCCTACTTCTGGCTCTTCTCTAACAGGTCAGTAAATTCCAGATGGGAACCACTATGGAGAATCCACCAACCCCATGGCCCTGGATGCCTTCCTCCTTGAGAGGAGAGTCTAAATTCCACCATTAGCCTCTTTCTTCTTATCAGTTGTGAAGGAAGGAAGAGAATCTTAAAGGAAGAATGAAGAGACAGGAGATCATTTGGGGTTGGCTATACACCATAATTAGAAGTAGCATTGATGGGGAATGAGCTAACTGTTTTTATAAAGTCAGCATTCAAAAATGCAAACCACCAGTAATTTAAATATTACAAAACTGTGCAGAATATGAGCATTGAAATAATTTTTCCATCCACAAAATTTTAGAGAAAATTACAGTATCAAAAAATATAAAATGGCAACGTTGGCATATCCTTAGAGTAAAATGTATTTTTTTATTGGAAAGGATTTTAAAAACTAGTGGGTAGGCTCTGGACAGGATATGATGTTGAAGACCATGTGGTATCTTCCTAAAACTAGAGAGGAAGTGTCACAAAAGCACCAATGTACTAGGAAACCAAATTGCTGAGGCTCACTGAGTTAGGAATTATACCACTTACCACAAATCATTTCACAATGGTTATATACCCCTACCCTGGACTCCTAAATAAAAACACACCCAGATTTGGGGTTCAAACTACATAAGAGCTGCTACATTTGACCCTAACAAAGCAAAGGTGCCTGAGGAGAGGATGTCACCCTACTCGTGCCTCCAATAAGCGTAAGTGTACCTCCATCAAGTTGGCTCTCTTGATGTTTTTCAGAGCTACCCCTCTACTCTTTCCAGAAAGGGAACAAGTCAATTTCCACTCATACCTCTCTCTCTGTAAAGGACATTAAATCCTGACCACACAGATGGCAAAGTAGCGCTAAAGGGTTACTAGGTTACAGTTATGGTGACACACCCTGGCTCTCGGAATGTCCCTCCCGCACTCCTTATAAAAGTAGAAGTGATCATGACCAAATTGCAGAAGTCACACAGAAGACTTAGAGTACTTAGAGCCCCCGTTCTACGATCTAAAGTCAACCGTTGTCTTTTACAGGGATTAATCAAACAGAAAGCTCATAGCATTCCCAGGGTAAATGAGGTGTCCACCACTTGATGAACTGTGAAGCCCTATAAAAAGTATTATTAAAATGTTTATTGACTGTCTTCTAAATGCGGGTGTGTTGCCTATAGTGTATTATATAATCATCACAACACCCTGCAAGGGAGTTATCATTATCTTCCCCCCTAAAGATGTGGAAACTGAGGCTCAGAGAGCTGAAGTTATGGCCCAAAGTCACCCAATAAATAACAACACCAAGTCCCAGTTTTTTCACCAATCCAGGCTGATGAGTAAACAAAGCAACTCTGAGTTTTGTTTCATCAGCAAAATCCTGTCTTTCTAACATCACAGTCTGTGACTTTGGGTGGAGAACCCAGAGGCTGGTTTTCCTACTTCGGCAGACCGGTAATGAACTCTTCCCTTCCCTTTCACAAATGCCCCATGCTCAACACCCAAACAACCTGCAGACTAACTGGGCCAGGCAACGCCCTCTTGCCTGCTCTTCAACTTGGAAAGGATTCGGCTACAAAGAAGGGTGTGTGTGGAAGCTAAGCAAAATCCAAGCTTTCATTCTGGTCCAGGTCCCCAACTTGGGAAGACCTGGCCTTGGCCTGGCGAGTGGACGATCTGTTTAAAGGGTGGGGTCACCCAGGACACGGGGCTCAGTGATGCACCCTCAGAAGGACCACCCTAAGCTCTGTGGACCCCTTCCTTTCCTTCTCTCCGCCTGCTGGGCTGTCACCTGAGTCGCGGGGAAGTTCAAACCGATTGGGCACAGAGGGGAGTCCCTGGACCAGGACCTGCCTATGGAGCAGGGCAGGCAACTCAGGCCGGCTCCTGGAGAGGCAGAAGTCACCGTGTCGACTAAGCGGGGGACGCAGTCAGGGCTCCGGCAGAGGGGCTGAGCGCCGGCTCCTCGCGCTCCCCACCCGCTCCTGCGCCGGGAGGCACCGGGGTCCCCCGGTGTAGGCGAGAGGGGCTGACTCGGGACCTCGCGGCGAGGCTAGGGGAGGGGACCCTGGCCCGAGGGAGGGGCGTGGTTGAGGGTTTTCGGCAAGGGGCGCAGCTTCGCGAGGCGGGGGCCCTCGGCCCCGAGGTGCGTCCTTGAGGCTTGGGACCGGACCCCAGAAGGTACTGGGGGGCAGCGGGCGTCCCGGCCTGGAGGGAGCAGCTGAGGGGCTCGGGCGGGGTCCTGGATCCCGGGACGGAGGAGACGTCCCAGCCCGGGGGCGTCGCCGAGGGGGTTGGCGG
>NW_007258191.1:312054-315870 GCF_000164805.1 Carlito syrichta | reverse complement strand
ACGCCCCTCACCTGGGCCCGCCCCGGGGGCGCCCCATTTGCCCGACCGAGGGGTGGGGTCAGCAGGTGCGGGGCGGGGTCCAGGGCCCCGCCTCCGAGTCCCCACGCGGAGGTTTGGCCCGGTTGGAGCCGGCCGGGCGCCCAGTGACCCCTGCCCCACCCTCGCTCGGGTCGGGTCGTGGCCCACGCGCGGGCTCAGCCGCAGCGGTAATAGTCAGAACAGCAGTTTGCAAACCGCTTTCCCCTGCTTGGCTCATCGTCGTGGTTAAAAAAAGGATGTTTGGAGTCAGTCCGTTCGCGTTCACATCCCACTCGGTCAACTGTAAGACCTGGGGCAGAGCTAAAGGAAAAATAGCTCTTACCTCAATTTCCTCATCTGTTAAATGGGGGTGTTGATGGCACCCATTCCCCCAAGCGGTTGTACTAAACAAGATAATGCATGAAAATGTCTACGCACGCACAAAGTTAGGAGGTCAGCAAATGTTGAGTTCCTTTCTGCACCGCAAATCTTGAAGCCACAAAGGAGGCAGCATACTGAGCCCGGTTCCGAATCCTATCACACAGCCTGTGTCAACTAGGGCAAGTTTCCTGTCTGTCTGAGCCCCAGCTACCTGCAAAATAGGAATAAAAGGGCTTCACAGGATTAGATGAGACAGATAGCAACTAATGCGCCCAACACAAAGTCTAGAAAACGGATGGGACAGTTCTGCTTATCTTACAGACCAGGATATTGGGGTTCAGAGAGCCTGTGACCTGCTTCAACTTTCGACCCGCGCGTGGTAGGCCCCTGGCCCCCGCAAGGTATCCCCCGCAGCACCCGGGCTCGGTCGTGGCCGTCCCTCCTCCTCTGCTCTCCCCAAGGCAGAGGGGATTTTCCTTTGGCTCCCGCCTAAAGCGCTGCGGTGACGCCCCGCGGGGCAGGTCTGGGCAGCGCGCCGGTGCTTTCAAGTCCCGGGTCCCGGGCTTGCAAGTGCGGACATGTGCCCGGCGCGGCGGCGGGAACACCTGCCCTCGTGTGCCGACTCGCCGCACGCCGAGCGGGGCTGGGCGGCATCCGCCCCGCGGGCTCCCCCGCCTGCCTTGGATACACCCGCCTCTGCGCGCCCTCACCACCCGGGAGTCGCCCTCTCGCCCGCTCCCAGAGCTTGCTTTCCCCCAAACGCCTTTCCCCACCCTCGGCTGCTCCCAGGACCGGGCCCCAAGGAAGCAGCTACCTCCCACGAGGCCTCTCAATCTCTGTCCCTCTCCACCCACACGACCCAGCGCCTGGCAAGACGAATCTTGCTCAGCCATTGTTTTCAGTGTCCTTCCCTAGTTCAAGAATCCTCTAGGCTCCTTACTGGAGCATAGTGACACCCCTACCCCCACCCAGCTGTGCCGGGTCCTTGGGGACACACCCTCCACCTCCCACCTGGTGACTCCCACCCTTGTGCAGCTTCTCTCTTCTCCAGTTTTGGCCCTTCCGCGCCTTCTCCAGCAGGAGCTGAGAACTCTTCATCTCTGACTTTTGCACCCCTCACAGCCAGGAGTGCTTGGAAGAGAATGAAGTGAGAAGAGGCGGCAAACACTCAATAAAGGCGAACCTTTCTTCATTCAACAAATTCTGTGAGAAACACGCCAAAGGCTGAGGACACTGCCACCAAGACCAAACCTTTCTCCTGGAACTTTCATTTTAGTCAACTAACCTGAAAGAACAAGAATTCTTGGGACCAATATGTACTACAAAGATAAGAAAATTATGCTGACTGAATGCCCTATGGGCGATTTTAAACAGGATCCTGGGGATGGACATTAGCTAAGCAGGAGACAGTCCTCCACAGCTTACAAGAGTTCTTTCCACATCTCACTCGGGTTTCAGATGAGAAAACAAAGGCACATCGGAGGTTTGAAACAAGGTTCATTTGGCCAAGTCTGAGCATTCATACTCGTGACAGCAGCCTTGGTCTGTCCTGCCCCCTGTAGGAGGACACTCCTCCTGGGCTGGCAATTGTCCCCCTTCCTTCATTTGGCTCTGGTACATAGTACCAGCTATGTAATTTGCATGGCCCAGTGAGAAACAAAATTGTGGATCCTTTGTCCAAAATTATTAAGAATTTCAAGACCGTGACAGCAGAGCATAAAGGAAGTGTGGTGCCCTCCCAAGCATAGGGACCCATGTCTATACACCTGGGAGATGGGCCCTGTGTGCAACAGAACTTGGAAACAATGTGCAAGCTCCTGCTCCCACTGGCTGCTATAAGAAACATCCCTCCAGCCTTCCCCATTCCCACCTTCTCTTTTCCAGCTTTAAGCCCAGCACAGGTGATGGAAATAGTGCACAAGAGGCTAAAAATACAGCCCAGTGTGTCTAGGTCATGGCGCTTAATGGCTCAAGGTCTTTTGCTCAGTTATGTCGTCCTGGTCTCTGGCCCAAAGCAGCCTAAGATATTCATTTCAATGCTTCACATGCCTGGGGCATTTAGCAACTTTATTTCATGGAAAGAGTGAGGACATTGAATGTAGCCCCTGGGCCTCCAGGAAGATGCTGGTCTGTTTGTCTGTCTGTTTTACTTGCTTGTGCTCTGTAGTCAAGCCCCTTTCCTCCTCTGAGGGCAGCAGGATTTGCCAAGAAGCTGGAAGACCTAAGCTGGTGGAGTTTGAGTCATTCTGGTGTCTTTGAAACTCCAGTTGGGGTAATTTCTGCTCAGAGGGCAGTCATGTTGTAGAGGGAGTCCTGGAGGAGGGAGCCTGATTATGACAGCAATAGCAAACATTTACTGAGGACTTTACTAATGTTGTGCAGGGTGTTTAGGGTCACATTTTACATAATCTTCCCAGTAGTCCTATGAGGGAATCACTCTTTTTTTCTTCCTTTCTTCCTTTCTTTCTTTCTGAATTGGAGTCTCACTCCGTGGCCCAGTCTGGAGTGCAGCAGCAAGCTTGTGGCTAGTGTATACTTGACCTGCTGGACTCAGGTGATCCCTCTGTCTCAGCCTTCTGAATAGGTGGAATCACAGGTGTGTGCCAGCACACCCTGGCTAATTTTTTAAAATTTATTGTAGGCTGGTCTTGAACCCCTGGGCTCAGGCTTCTTGCCTCTGCCCCAAAGTGCTTGGATTACAGGTGTGAGCCATCACACCTGGCAAAGGAGTCACTCTTACCACCCCCAACTCCCTGCCACCTAATACACAGAGAGGGTAAATGACTTGCTTATAGATCACATAATGGTGAAGGTGAGATTTGAACCCAGGCAATAGAACTTGGCCTACACGCTTTATTTTTTTTTTTAGATTTTCTCTACTCAAAATTTTCTAATCAACATGTCAAATGCTAAATGTAAATGTTTTCTATATGAATTTGTTGTTGTCATTTTCTTAAAAAATTTTTTTAATTTTAAAGATGTGGGGTACAATTCAGAGTTAGATATACAAATGTTCATTATGCGGATACCTTTGAGGATGAGGTGTGCCACAGCTTCCCTCAACGCCAATCCCATACCCCATCCCCTGGCAGTTTCCTACTATTGCTAATCCCTTTCTTACAGTATTTTTTTTTTTAGTTGGAGTCTCACTCTGTTGCCCAGGCTGGAGTGCTGTGGCACACTTATGGCCACCCCAGCGTTGACCTGCTGGGCTCAGGCGATCCTTCCTCCTCAGCCTTCCAAGTACCTAGAAGTATAGGCACACACTACCATGCCCAGCTAATCTTTTTAAAATTTACTGTAGAGATGAGGTCTTTTATTTTTTATTTTTTATTTTTTTTAGTTTGGAGTCTCACTATGTTGCCCAGACTGGAGTGCAGTGGCTGCTCCCGGCCACCGCAGCCCGAACTGCTGGGC